>NW_026529595.1:27500-35000 GCF_028500815.1 Rissa tridactyla
CTCCGGCACTAAGTACCGCCGGAGCCGGGTAGACGTGACAGCCGATCCGGTCCCCGGAGCCGGGTAGACCTGACAGCCGGTCCGGTCTCCGGAGCCGGGTAGACCTGACAGCCGAGGTGGTCCCCGGAGCCGGGTAGACCTGACAGCCGATCCGGTCCCCGGAGCCGGGTAGACCTGACAGCCGACGCGGTCCTCGGAGCCGGGTAGACCTGACAGCCGATCCGGTCCCCGGAGCCGGGTAGACCTGACAGCCGACGCGGTCCTCGGAGCCGGGTAGACCTGACAGCCGATCCGGTCCCCGGAGCCGGGTAGACCTGACAGCCGGTCGGGTCCCCGGAGCGGGGTAGACCTGACAGCCGATACCGACCCCGGAGCCGGGTAGACCTGACAGCCGATCCGGTCCCCGGAGCGAGGTAGACCTGACAGCCGATCCGGTCCCCGGAGCCGGGTAGACCTGACAGCCGATCCGGTCCTCGGAGCCGGGTAGACCTGATAGCCGATCCGGTCCCCGGAGCCGGGTAGACCTGACAGCCGATCCGGTCCCCGGAGCGAGGTAGACCTGACAGCCGGTCGGGTCCCCGGAGCGGGGTAGACCTGACAGCCGAACCGGTCCCCGGAGCCGGGTAGACCTGACAGCCGATCCGGTCCCCGGAGCGAGGTAGACCTGACAGCCGATACCGACCCCGGAGCGAGGTAGACCTGACGGCCGCTCCGGTCCCCGGAGCCGGGTAGACCTGACAGCCGATCCGGTCCCCGGAGCCGGGTAGACCTGACAGCCGATACGGACCCCGGAGCGAGGTAGACCTGACGGCCGCTCCGGTCCCCGGAGCCGGGTAGACCTGACAGCCGATCCGCTCCCCGGAGCCGGGTAGACCTGACAGCCGATCCGCTCCCCGGGGCCGGGTAGACCTGACAGCCGATCCGGTCCCCGGAGCCGGGTAGACCTGACAGCCGATCCGGTCCCCGGAGCCGGGTAGACCTGACAGCCGACCCGGTCCCCGGGGCTAGGTAGACCTGACAGCCGATCCGGTCCCCGGAGCCGGGTAGACCTGACAGCCGATCCGGTCCCCGGGGCTAGGTAGACCTGACAGCCGGTCGGGTCCCCGGAGCCGGGTAGACCTGACAGCCGATCCGGTCCCCGGAGCCGGGTAGACCTGACAGCCGATCCGGTCTCCGGAGCCGGGTAGACCTGACAGCCTGTCCGGTCCCCGGAGCGAGGTAGACCTGACAGCCGGTCCGGTCCCCGGAGCGAGGTAGACCTGACAGCCGACCCGGACCCCGGAGCCGGGTAGACCTGACAGCCGACCCGGTCCCCGGAGCGAGGTAGACCTGACAGCCGATCCGGTCCCCGGAGCCGGGTAGACCTGACAGCCGGTCGGGTCCCCGGAGCCGGGTAGACCTGACAGCCGACCCGGTCCCCGGAGCCGGGTAGACCTGACAGCCGACCCGGACCCCGGAGCCGGGTAGACCTGACAGCCGGTCCGGTTCCCGGAGCGAAGTAGACCTGCCCGCCTATCCCCGGAGGCGGGTAGAAGTTGCAGCCGAGCCGGTCCCCGGAGCCGGGCACACCGGGCAGCCGGTGTGGGGTGGGGGTGATATTTTTGTTTTTTCTTTTCGTTCATGATTTAAGCGTCACCGGCACAGCGGCCAGCCTGACCCGGGTCCTCCCTTCCAACAAGTGCGTGCGGGCAGGTGGGGGGTGGGGGGGTGGGGGGGCGGCGGGGGGGCCGGGGGCTCATAAATAATTTTGATTTATCACCGGGTGGTGATAAATAATTTTGATCTTTTTTTTTCGTTCACGTTTTTAGCGTCACTGGCACAGCCGCCAGCCTGACCCGGATCGTCCCGGCGGGGGGGGGCGGGGGGGGGGGGGCTGTCGGGCGAGGGGGGGGTATGTGGGTGGGGGGAGGGGTTGGGGTGGGCGAAAAACTAAGTTTCAACTTTTTTTTGTTCGTGATTTAAGCGCCAGTGGCAGAGCCGCCACCCTGACCCGGATCAGGTCGGGGGCGGGGGTGGGGGTGGGGCGTGGCGGTCCGCGGCTTCGCGCCCTGCGCGGGCGCGCGAGCACACCACTGCCCGGCAAGCGGCAGCGGCGGGGAAGGGGTGCCGGTGCAGAGGCAGGCGAGAGCGGGCAGCGAGCGGGCGGGGAGCACGGCGCAGAGGTGGGCCGGGGAGAGGGCGGCAGGCACGCGGTGCCTCTTTTCGGAGTAGGTTTTGGGTCGGTAAGGTGGGGGGGGGGGGGGGGGGGGCGTTGTGTGTGCTGGGGGCGGGGGCGGGGGGGTTCAGTGGGTTCTCCAGCCGCGGCAGGGGCGGGCAGGCGCGCAGCAGAGCGAGCGAGCGAGCGGCTGAGAAAGGAAGGCGGGAGCGCCGGGGCACGGGCACGGGCACGGCCAGGGCCAGGGGCGCGGCAGGGTAGAGACTCGGCAGCCGGGGTTAGATCCCCGCTCGCCACCGGGAATCCCTTAACCCGCCCGGGCACGGAGCCGGCAGGGACTCCGCTGGGTCCTAAAGTCTCCCGCCGTCCTTGCCGGGGCGGGGTGGGGGGGGGTGGCAAACCTGCCCGAGGGCAGCGTGGGGAGGGGGCGGCCGGATTCGCAGTGAACCGGGTGGTGAATAGAGGCGGGGGAGGGGGGGGTGAAGGGGGACAGCGGGGTGTGGCGGGGGGGTGGGTGGTAATTCGGTGGCGGCAGCGGGGCTTGGGGGGAGACGCTCTGTCTGCGTCTGCGTCTGCCGCACGCGAGAGGTTCGGGCCCGTTGGAGGGGGTGGGGTGGGTGTTGTGTGCACGTGTGCGTGCGGCGGCAGACGGGGCTTTGGGGCTGGGGGAGAGGCCTGCTGGGGGGGGTGAGAGGCGAAGGGGGGAATGGGAAGGGGCGGGGGAGATGGTGCACCCGTGTGCAAGTGCCTCGGTGTGCGCGCAGTTGGGGTGGGGCAGATGTGACCCAGACGCCTGGGTGCCTTGGGGAGCACTTGTGGGGCAGCCGGGGGGCACAGCTGGGGCAGCCGTGAGGCATTTGTGGGGCAGCTGTGGTGCCAGCGGCACCCGCAGGCCTGTCTTCCCTGGGGGGAGACGGCAGGCCCACAGACCCGCTATTCCCTGGGGAGCACCTGCAGGGCAGCCGTGGGGCAGGGCTGGGGCAGTACTTGTGGGGCAGATGTGACCCAGAGGCCTGCTGTTCCTCGGGGAGCACTTGCGGGGCAGCCGTGGGGCACTGCGGGGCAGCTGTGGGGCCGGGGCACCAGCAGGCCTGTCTTCCCTTGGGGGGAGAAGGCAGGCCCGGAGTCCCACTATTCCCTGAGGAGCAGCTGCAGGGCAGCCGTGGGGCAGCGCTGGGGCAGTACTTGTGGGGCAGATGTGACCCAGAGGCCTGCGGTTCCTCAGGGAGCACTTGCGGATCAGCCGTGGGGCAGAGTTTGAGAAGCTGTGGGGCCAGAGGCACCCGCAGGCCTGCGTTCCCTGAAGCAGACTGCAGGCCCAGATGCCTGTGGCTCCTCGGGGAGCACTTGCAGGGCAGCTGTGGGGCAGCACTTGTGGGGAAGATGTGACCCAGAGGCCCGCTGTTCCTCAGGGAGCACTTGAGGGGCAGCTGTGGGGCCAGGGGCACCCGCAGGCCTGCCTTCCCTGGGGGGAGACGGCAGGCCCAGAGGCCTGCGGTTCCTCGGGGAGCGCTTGCGGGGCAGCCGTGGGGCAGCACTGGGGCAACACTTGTGGGGCAGATGTGACCCAGAGGCCCCGCTGTTCCTCGGGGAGCACTTGTGGAGCAGCTCTGGGGCCCTGCGGGGCAGCTGTGGGGCCAGGGGCACCCGCAGGCCTGCCTTCCCTGGGGGGAGACGGCAGGCCCAGAGGCCTGCGGTTCCTCGGGGAGCGCTTGCGGGGCAGCCGTGGGGCAGCACTGGGGCAGCACTTGTGGGGCAGATGTGACCCAGAGGCCCCGCTGTTCCTCGGGGAGCACTTGTGGAGCAGCTGTGGGGCCCTGCGGGGCAGCTGTGGGGGCAGGGGCACCCGCAGGCCTGCCTTCCCTGGGGGGAGACGGCAGGCCCAGAGGCCTGCGGTTCCTCGGGGAGCGCTTGCGGGGCAGCCGTGGGGCAGCACTGGGGCAGCACTTGTGGGGCAGATGTGACCCAGAGGCCCCGCTGTTCCTCGGGGAGCACTTGTGGAGCAGCTCTGGGGCCCTGCGGGGCAGCTGTGGGGCCAGGGGCACCCGCAGGCCTGCCTTCCCTGGGGGGAGACGGCAGGCCCAGAGGCCTGCGGTTCCTCGGGGAGCGCTTGCGGGGCAGCCGTGGGGCAGCACTGGGGCAGCACTTGTGGGGCAGATGTGACCCAGAGGCCCCGCTGTTCCTCGGGGAGCACTTGTGGAGCAGCTGTGGGGCCCTGCGGGGCAGCTGTGGGGCCAGGGGCACCCGCAGGCCTGCCTTCCCTGGGGGGAGACGGCAGGCCCAGAGGCCTGCGGTTCCTCGGGGAGCGCTTGCGGGGCAGCCGTGGGGCAGCACGGGGGCAGTACTTGTGGGGCAGATGTGACCCAGAAGCCTGCTGTTCCTCGGGGAGCACTTGCAAGGCTGCTGTGGGGCAGCCCTTGTTGGGCAGATGTGACCCAGAGGCCCGCTGTTCCTCAGGGAGCACTGGAGGGGCAACTGTGGGGCCAGGGGCACCCGCAGGCCTCTCTTTCCTGGGCGGAGACGGCAGGCCCAAGGCATGCTGTTCCTCGGGGAGCACTTGAGGAGCAGCCGTGGGGCACCGGTGGGGAAGCTGTGGGGCCAGAGGCACCCGCCGGCCTGAGTTCCCTGGAAGCAGACTGCAGGCCCAGATGCCTGCGGTTCCTCGGGGAGCACTCGCGGGGCAGCCGTGGGGCAGCACTTGTGGGGCAGATGTGACCCAGAAGCCTGCTGTTCCTCGGGGAGCACTTGCAAGGCTGCTGTGGGGCACTGGTGGGGAAGCTGTGGGGCCAGGGGCACCCGCAGGCCTGCCTTCCCTGGGGGGAGACGGCAGGCCCAGAGGCCTGCGGTTCCTCAGGGAGCACTCGCGGGGCAGCCGTGGGGCAGCACTGGGGCAGCACTTGTGGGGCAGATGTGACCCAGAGGCCCCGCTGTTCCTCGGGGAGCACTTGTGGAGCAGCTGTGGGGCCCTGCGGGGCAGCTGTGGGGGCAGGGGCACCCGCAGGCCTGCCTTCCCTGGGGGGAGACGGCAGGCCCAGAGGCCTGCGGTTCCTCGGGGAGCGCTTGCGGGGCAGCCGTGGGGCAGCACTGGGGCAGCACTTGTGGGGCAGATGTGACCCAGAGGCCCCGCTGTTCCTCGGGGAGCACTTGTGGAGCAGCTCTGGGGCCCTGCGGGGCAGCTGTGGGGCCAGGGGCACCCGCAGGCCTGCCTTCCCTGGGGGGAGACGGCAGGCCCAGAGGCCTGCGGTTCCTCGGGGAGCGCTTGCGGGGCAGCCGTGGGGCAGCACAGGGGCAGTACTTGTGGGGCAGATGTGACCCAGAAGCCTGCTGTTCCTCGGGGAGCACTTGCAAGGCTGCTGTGGGGCACTGGTGGGGAAGCT
Organism: Rissa tridactyla; assembly: GCF_028500815.1. NCBI lineage: Eukaryota > Metazoa > Chordata > Aves > Charadriiformes > Laridae > Rissa > Rissa tridactyla. The sequence continues at coordinate 33,033 of NW_026529595.1, forward strand.
GTGGGGCCGGGGGCACCCGCAGGCCTGTCTTTCCTGAGGGCAGACGGCAGGCCCGAGGCATGCTGTTCCTCGGGGAGCACTTGCGGGGCAGCCGTGGGGGCAGTACTTGTGGGGCAGATGTGACCCAGAAGCCTGCTGTTCCTCGGGGAGCACTTGCAAGGCTGCTGTGGGGCACTGGTGGGGAAGCTGTGGGGCCGGGGGCACCCGCAGGCCTGTCTTCCCTGGGGGGAGACGGCAGGCCCAGAGGCCTGCGGTTCCTCGGGGAGCGCTTGCGGGGCAGCCGTGGGGCAGCACGGGGGCAGTACTTGTGGGGCAGATGTGACCCAGAAGCCTGCTGTTCCTCGGGGAGCACTTGCAAGGCTGCTGTGGGGCACTGGTGGGGAAGCTGTGGGGCCGGGGGCACCCGCAGGCCTGTCTTTCCTGAGGGCAGACGGCGGGCCCGAGGCATGCTGTTCCTCGGGGAGCACTTGCGGGGCAGCCGTGGGGCAGCGCGGGGGCAGTACTTGTGGGGCAGATGTGACCCAGAAGCCTGCTGTTCCTCGGGGAGCACTTGCAAGGCTGCTGTGGGGCACTGGTGGGGAAGCTGTGGGGCCGGGGGCACCCGCAGGCCTGTCTTCCCTGTGGGGAGACGGCGGGCCCTGAGGCCCGCCGTTCCTCGGGGAGAACTTGCGGGGCAGCCGTGGGGCAGCGCGGGTGCAGTACTTGTGGGGCAGATGTGACCCAGATGCCTGGCTGCCTTGGCGGGTAGAGGGGTCCCGGAGGCCTGTGTGGTCCTTGAGGGTCAGTCGGGTCCCTGCCTGTGGGTGAGTTGTGGGGCGGCCGTGGGGCGGCGCGGGGTGGGTGTGGGTGGGCTGGGTGTGTGCCCGTGTCTGCCACTCGTGAGGGGTCTTGGCCTGGGAGGTGGGGGGGGGGGGGCGCTCGTCTGCGTCGGCGCGTCTGTGTTGCGCGCACGTGTGCGCGAGGTGGCAGACGGGGTCTTGGGGGTGTGGAGGGGGGACTGAGGAGGGCCGGGGGGGGGGGGGGGGGGGGGGGCGGGTGTGTTTCGGGGGTGCACGGTGCACGCCCGAAAGAGATGCAAAGGATTTGTAACGCTCTCCAGAACGCCGCCTTCTCTGTTACAGCCGGCTCGCTGGGCCGCGTCCTTGCCCGGCCTGCACCTGTGCCTGTCGGGGGGGGGGGGGAGGCCCTCGGGCCGCTCTTCTGCCCGTGGCACCCGTCCTTGGGAAAGCAGCTGCTGCTGCTGCCGCCCCACCGCCGCCGCCGCCGCCGCCGCGTGGGGTGAGACCTGGGCTCCCGGGGCCCGGTTCCAGCGGCTAGGGCACGGGCCGGGGGGGCTGCCGGAAGACGAGCGGGTCACAGGCCCGGCTGAAGTCACCCGCCCTCCTTCGCACGGCGAGAAACAGAATCGAAGCCAGGTAATGGGGGGGGGCGGGGGCGGAGGAGGACTACACACCAACGGAGGAGAGGAAAAAAACAACAAAGAAAACGCCCACAAAATCAATCTCCGCTCAATCTGCCAGGTCTACCCGGCACGGCTTTGGGGCGGGGGGGGGGGGGCCGGTTTGTGGGGCTGGAGAACAGGCCGACCGGTCTACCCGGGCTGCGGAGGTTCAAAGACGAGGGGTACGAGCTCTTCCCGGCTCCGGAGTGGCCTGAAACGCGGGGGGAGGGATGGAAACGGTGGGGCGACAGCCCTCACCCTCCTGTCACACCGCAAGTGTCCCCCAGCCCAGCCCAGCCCAGCCCAGCCCAGCCCGGACGGGGAGAGCCGAGCCACGGGGAGGACGACTCCCCTCTCTCCCGGCACCGTGGGGGAGGCCTGGGAACGCTCACGGACAGCAGTCACCCCTCTGGCCGTGCACCGCCGGAGCCTCCGCCTCAGGGGCGATGTGGGCACCGCGCACCCATAAACCGCAGCGCCGGCGGTCCCTTTTGCCGCTCCGCCCCAGCCCCGCGCGCAAGGCAGCG
>NW_026529595.1:47500-55000 GCF_028500815.1 Rissa tridactyla
GGAGGAGCCGGCCCGCCGAGGGCCCTCTCCGACGCGACCCGAAATGCCTCATCGATCGGGGATAGGAGAAAAGGCGAGAGACGGGAGGGAGCAAAGAGCGCTCCCGGAGGCCCCACGGCCACGGTCCTGGGACAGCCGACAGCCGCGCGCGTGCCAGCCGCTCACCCGGGGGTGGGCAACCAGACACGGGGGCCCTGCGTGCGAGTGAGAGGGACGCGTCTGGTGGAGGGGTGCTACGGGACCTGAACACCGGCGTTTGACGGCCGGCCCGCCCCGCAGCCCCTCCGACGCGCCCCGGGTATGCCAGAACGATCGGTGATAGAGAAAAGCAAGAGAATCGAGGGGGAGCAAAGAGCGCTCCCGAGGCCCCACGGCCACAGTCCTGGGACAGCCGACAGCCGCGCGCGCCAACCGCCACCCGGGGGTGGACGGCCAGACAGACGCGGGGCCCTGCGTGCGAGCGAGGAGGCGACGTCTGCGAGAGGTCCGGCGTGGAGCCTCCGCGGCGCGCCCCTGGGTGAACGCCTCAGCGGGCGCTGGCTGCGGGTGTGGATCAGGCAAAATGCGGGGGGGAGCGGGAGGCTGCCGCCGTCCACCCGCTCGGGAGCACGGTTCCCTGGGGACTGAGCACGAGAGGACCGGGGGAAAGCCGCGGCAGGCTTGTCTCCCCCGGTCTTCCGGCATTCGAAAGTGCCGGTGACCGCCGCCGGCCACCGCTCTTCGCCCTGCCCAGCGGGGAGACGCCTACCCCGGAGCAACAAATTTCGTTCGGTAATGCACGCATGTCTGCCAGGAGAGTAGCCAGAGGTGCCGCCCCTCACCTCTGCTTTCAGCGGGAAGTCAGCCCGCAGGATGCGCGTTCGCGCTGGAAGCCCTTAGGAGCCGAGTAAGTACTCCCTCCCATATACGGAAAATCACGTCTCTACCCCCGGACGGCCTCAAGAGCGCAGGCACTGCCCACCGGGGAGGCGCGCCAAACACGCCGCCTCTTACGATGACACAACTGGAGGTAACGAAAAACAGCGACCCCTTCGGCGGCTGGAAGTGCGTGCTCCGGACACAAGGTCTACCCGGCCACTCCGGCACTAAGTACCGCCGGAGCCGGGTAGACGTGACAGCCGATCCGGTCCCCGGAGCCGGGTAGACCTGACAGCCGGTCCGGTCTCCGGAGCCGGGTAGACCTGACAGCCGAGGTGGTCCCCGGAGCCGGGTAGACCTGACAGCCGATCCGGTCCCCGGAGCCGGGTAGACCTGACAGCCGACGCGGTCCTCGGAGCCGGGTAGACCTGACAGCCGATCCGGTCCCCGGAGCCGGGTAGACCTGACAGCCGACGCGGTCCTCGGAGCCGGGTAGACCTGACAGCCGATCCGGTCCCCGGAGCCGGGTAGACCTGACAGCCGGTCGGGTCCCCGGAGCGGGGTAGACCTGACAGCCGATACCGACCCCGGAGCCGGGTAGACCTGACAGCCGATCCGGTCCCCGGAGCGAGGTAGACCTGACAGCCGATCCGGTCCCCGGAGCCGGGTAGACCTGACAGCCGATCCGGTCCTCGGAGCCGGGTAGACCTGATAGCCGATCCGGTCCCCGGAGCCGGGTAGACCTGACAGCCGATCCGGTCCCCGGAGCGAGGTAGACCTGACAGCCGGTCGGGTCCCCGGAGCGGGGTAGACCTGACAGCCGAACCGGTCCCCGGAGCCGGGTAGACCTGACAGCCGATCCGGTCCCCGGAGCGAGGTAGACCTGACAGCCGATACCGACCCCGGAGCGAGGTAGACCTGACGGCCGCTCCGGTCCCCGGAGCCGGGTAGACCTGACAGCCGATCCGGTCCCCGGAGCCGGGTAGACCTGACAGCCGATACGGACCCCGGAGCGAGGTAGACCTGACGGCCGCTCCGGTCCCCGGAGCCGGGTAGACCTGACAGCCGATCCGCTCCCCGGAGCCGGGTAGACCTGACAGCCGATCCGCTCCCCGGGGCCGGGTAGACCTGACAGCCGATCCGGTCCCCGGAGCCGGGTAGACCTGACAGCCGATCCGGTCCCCGGAGCCGGGTAGACCTGACAGCCGACCCGGTCCCCGGGGCTAGGTAGACCTGACAGCCGATCCGGTCCCCGGAGCCGGGTAGACCTGACAGCCGATCCGGTCCCCGGGGCTAGGTAGACCTGACAGCCGGTCGGGTCCCCGGAGCCGGGTAGACCTGACAGCCGATCCGGTCCCCGGAGCCGGGTAGACCTGACAGCCGATCCGGTCTCCGGAGCCGGGTAGACCTGACAGCCTGTCCGGTCCCCGGAGCGAGGTAGACCTGACAGCCGGTCCGGTCCCCGGAGCGAGGTAGACCTGACAGCCGACCCGGACCCCGGAGCCGGGTAGACCTGACAGCCGACCCGGTCCCCGGAGCGAGGTAGACCTGACAGCCGATCCGGTCCCCGGAGCCGGGTAGACCTGACAGCCGGTCGGGTCCCCGGAGCCGGGTAGACCTGACAGCCGACCCGGTCCCCGGAGCCGGGTAGACCTGACAGCCGACCCGGACCCCGGAGCCGGGTAGACCTGACAGCCGGTCCGGTTCCCGGAGCGAAGTAGACCTGCCCGCCTATCCCCGGAGGCGGGTAGAAGTTGCAGCCGAGCCGGTCCCCGGAGCCGGGCACACCGGGCAGCCGGTGTGGGGTGGGGGTGATATTTTTGTTTTTTCTTTTCGTTCATGATTTAAGCGTCACCGGCACAGCGGCCAGCCTGACCCGGGTCCTCCCTTCCAACAAGTGCGTGCGGGCAGGTGGGGGGTGGGGGGGTGGGGGGGCGGCGGGGGGGCCGGGGGCTCATAAATAATTTTGATTTATCACCGGGTGGTGATAAATAATTTTGATCTTTTTTTTTCGTTCACGTTTTTAGCGTCACTGGCACAGCCGCCAGCCTGACCCGGATCGTCCCGGCGGGGGGGGGCGGGGGGGGGGGGGGCTGTCGGGCGAGGGGGGGGTATGTGGGTGGGGGGAGGGGTTGGGGTGGGCGAAAAACTAAGTTTCAACTTTTTTTTGTTCGTGATTTAAGCGCCAGTGGCAGAGCCGCCACCCTGACCCGGATCAGGTCGGGGGCGGGGGTGGGGGTGGGGCGTGGCGGTCCGCGGCTTCGCGCCCTGCGCGGGCGCGCGAGCACACCACTGCCCGGCAAGCGGCAGCGGCGGGGAAGGGGTGCCGGTGCAGAGGCAGGCGAGAGCGGGCAGCGAGCGGGCGGGGAGCACGGCGCAGAGGTGGGCCGGGGAGAGGGCGGCAGGCACGCGGTGCCTCTTTTCGGAGTAGGTTTTGGGTCGGTAAGGTGGGGGGGGGGGGGGGGGGGGCGTTGTGTGTGCTGGGGGCGGGGGCGGGGGGGTTCAGTGGGTTCTCCAGCCGCGGCAGGGGCGGGCAGGCGCGCAGCAGAGCGAGCGAGCGAGCGGCTGAGAAAGGAAGGCGGGAGCGCCGGGGCACGGGCACGGGCACGGCCAGGGCCAGGGGCGCGGCAGGGTAGAGACTCGGCAGCCGGGGTTAGATCCCCGCTCGCCACCGGGAATCCCTTAACCCGCCCGGGCACGGAGCCGGCAGGGACTCCGCTGGGTCCTAAAGTCTCCCGCCGTCCTTGCCGGGGCGGGGTGGGGGGGGGTGGCAAACCTGCCCGAGGGCAGCGTGGGGAGGGGGCGGCCGGATTCGCAGTGAACCGGGTGGTGAATAGAGGCGGGGGAGGGGGGGGTGAAGGGGGACAGCGGGGTGTGGCGGGGGGGTGGGTGGTAATTCGGTGGCGGCAGCGGGGCTTGGGGGGAGACGCTCTGTCTGCGTCTGCGTCTGCCGCACGCGAGAGGTTCGGGCCCGTTGGAGGGGGTGGGGTGGGTGTTGTGTGCACGTGTGCGTGCGGCGGCAGACGGGGCTTTGGGGCTGGGGGAGAGGCCTGCTGGGGGGGGTGAGAGGCGAAGGGGGGAATGGGAAGGGGCGGGGGAGATGGTGCACCCGTGTGCAAGTGCCTCGGTGTGCGCGCAGTTGGGGTGGGGCAGATGTGACCCAGACGCCTGGGTGCCTTGGGGAGCACTTGTGGGGCAGCCGGGGGGCACAGCTGGGGCAGCCGTGAGGCATTTGTGGGGCAGCTGTGGTGCCAGCGGCACCCGCAGGCCTGTCTTCCCTGGGGGGAGACGGCAGGCCCACAGACCCGCTATTCCCTGGGGAGCACCTGCAGGGCAGCCGTGGGGCAGGGCTGGGGCAGTACTTGTGGGGCAGATGTGACCCAGAGGCCTGCTGTTCCTCGGGGAGCACTTGCGGGGCAGCCGTGGGGCACTGCGGGGCAGCTGTGGGGCCGGGGCACCAGCAGGCCTGTCTTCCCTTGGGGGGAGAAGGCAGGCCCGGAGTCCCACTATTCCCTGAGGAGCAGCTGCAGGGCAGCCGTGGGGCAGCGCTGGGGCAGTACTTGTGGGGCAGATGTGACCCAGAGGCCTGCGGTTCCTCAGGGAGCACTTGCGGATCAGCCGTGGGGAAGAGTTTGAGAAGCTGTGGGGCCAGAGGCACCCGCAGGCCTGCGTTCCCTGAAGCAGACTGCAGGCCCAGATGCCTGTGGCTCCTCGGGGAGCACTTGCAGGGCAGCTGTGGGGCAGCACTTGTGGGGAAGATGTGACCCAGAGGCCCGCTGTTCCTCAGGGAGCACTTGAGGGGCAGCTGTGGGGCCAGGGGCACCCGCAGGCCTGCCTTCCCTGGGGGGAGACGGCAGGCCCAGAGGCCTGCGGTTCCTCGGGGAGCGCTTGCGGGGCAGCCGTGGGGCAGCACTGGGGCAACACTTGTGGGGCAGATGTGACCCAGAGGCCCCGCTGTTCCTCGGGGAGCACTTGTGGAGCAGCTCTGGGGCCCTGCGGGGCAGCTGTGGGGCCAGGGGCACCCGCAGGCCTGCCTTCCCTGGGGGGAGACGGCAGGCCCAGAGGCCTGCGGTTCCTCGGGGAGCGCTTGCGGGGCAGCCGTGGGGCAGCACTGGGGCAACACTTGTGGGGCAGATGTGACCCAGAGGCCCCGCTGTTCCTCGGGGAGCACTTGTGGAGCAGCTCTGGGGCCCTGCGGGGCAGCTGTGGGGCCAGGGGCACCCGCAGGCCTGCCTTCCCTGGGGGGAGACGGCAGGCCCAGAGGCCTGCGGTTCCTCGGGGAGCGCTTGCGGGGCAGCCGTGGGGCAGCACTGGGGCAGCACTTGTGGGGCAGATGTGACCCAGAGGCCCCGCTGTTCCTCGGGGAGCACTTGTGGAGCAGCTGTGGGGCCCTGCGGGGCAGCTGTGGGGGCAGGGGCACCCGCAGGCCTGCCTTCCCTGGGGGGAGACGGCAGGCCCAGAGGCCTGCGGTTCCTCGGGGAGCGCTTGCGGGGCAGCCGTGGGGCAGCACTGGGGCAGCACTTGTGGGGCAGATGTGACCCAGAGGCCCCGCTGTTCCTCGGGGAGCACTTGTGGAGCAGCTCTGGGGCCCTGCGGGGCAGCTGTGGGGCCAGGGGCACCCGCAGGCCTGCCTTCCCTGGGGGGAGACGGCAGGCCCAGAGGCCTGCGGTTCCTCGGGGAGCGCTTGCGGGGCAGCCGTGGGGCAGCACTGGGGCAGCACTTGTGGGGCAGATGTGACCCAGAGGCCCCGCTGTTCCTCGGGGAGCACTTGTGGAGCAGCTGTGGGGCCCTGCGGGGCAGCTGTGGGGCCAGGGGCACCCGCAGGCCTGCCTTCCCTGGGGGGAGACGGCAGGCCCAGAGGCCTGCGGTTCCTCGGGGAGCGCTTGCGGGGCAGCCGTGGGGCAGCACGGGGGCAGTACTTGTGGGGCAGATGTGACCCAGAAGCCTGCTGTTCCTCGGGGAGCACTTGCAAGGCTGCTGTGGGGCAGCCCTTGTTGGGCAGATGTGACCCAGAGGCCCGCTGTTCCTCAGGGAGCACTGGAGGGGCAACTGTGGGGCCAGGGGCACCCGCAGGCCTCTCTTTCCTGGGCGGAGACGGCAGGCCCAAGGCATGCTGTTCCTCGGGGAGCACTTGAGGAGCAGCCGTGGGGCACCGGTGGGGAAGCTGTGGGGCCAGAGGCACCCGCCGGCCTGAGTTCCCTGGAAGCAGACTGCAGGCCCAGATGCCTGCGGTTCCTCGGGGAGCACTCGCGGGGCAGCCGTGGGGCAGCACTTGTGGGGCAGATGTGACCCAGAAGCCTGCTGTTCCTCGGGGAGCACTTGCAAGGCTGCTGTGGGGCACTGGTGGGGAAGCTGTGGGGCCAGGGGCACCCGCAGGCCTGCCTTCCCTGGGGGGAGACGGCAGGCCCAGAGGCCTGCGGTTCCTCAGGGAGCACTCGCGGGGCAGCCGTGGGGCAGCACTGGGGCAGCACTTGTGGGGCAGATGTGACCCAGAGGCCCCGCTGTTCCTCGGGGAGCACTTGTGGAGCAGCTGTGGGGCCCTGCGGGGCAGCTGTGGGGGCAGGGGCACCCGCAGGCCTGCCTTCCCTGGGGGGAGACGGCAGGCCCAGAGGCCTGCGGTTCCTCGGGGAGCGCTTGCGGGGCAGCCGTGGGGCAGCACTGGGGCAGCACTTGTGGGGCAGATGTGACCCAGAGGCCCCGCTGTTCCTCGGGGAGCACTTGTGGAGCAGCTCTGGGGCCCTGCGGGGCAGCTGTGGGGCCAGGGGCACCCGCAGGCCTGCCTTCCCTGGGGGGAGACGGCAGGCCCAGAGGCCTGCGGTTCCTCGGGGAGCGCTTGCGGGGCAGCCGTGGGGCAGCACAGGGGCAGTACTTGTGGGGCAGATGTGACCCAGAAGCCTGCTGTTCCTCGGGGAGCACTTGCAAGGCTGCTGTGGGGCACTGGTGGGGAAGCTGTGGGGCCGGGGGCACCCGCAGGCCTGTCTTTCCTGAGGGCAGACGGCAGGCCCGAGGCATGCTGTTCCTCGGGGAGCACTTGCGGGGCAGCCGTGGGGGCAGTACTTGTGGGGCAGATGTGACCCAGAAGCCTGCTGTTCCTCGGGGAGCACTTGCAAGGCTGCTGTGGGGCACTGGTGGGGAAGCTGTGGGGCCGGGGGCACCCGCAGGCCTGTCTTCCCTGGGGGGAGACGGCAGGCCCAGAGGCCTGCGGTTCCTCGGGGAGCGCTTGCGGGGCGGCCGTGGGGCAGCCGTGGGGGCAGTACTTGTGGGGCAGATGTGACCCAGAAGCCTGCTGTTCCTCGGGGAGCACTTGCAAGGCTGCTGTGGGGCACTGGTGGGGAAGCTGTGGGGCCGGGGGCACCCGCAGGCCTGTCTTCCCTGGGGGGAGACGGCAGGCCCAGAGGCCTGCGGTTCCTCGGGGAGCGCTTGCGGGGCGGCCGTGGGGCAGCCGTGGGGGCAGTACTTGTGGGGCAGATGTGACCCAGAAGCCTGCTGTTCCTCGGGGAGCACTTGCAAGGCTGCTGTGGGGCACTGGTGGGGAAGCTGTGGGGCCGGGGGCACCCGCAGGCCTGTCTTCCCTGGGGGGAGACGGCGGGCCCTGAGGCCCGCCATTCCTCGGGGAGAACTTGCGGGGCAGCGATGGGGCAG
>NW_026529595.1:62500-65000 GCF_028500815.1 Rissa tridactyla
ACGGCACGGTACCGCGCGGTACCCACCCGCAGACAGCCGCCCGCGCGGGAGGGCCGGGGACGAGGCCCGCGCCTCCCCCCGACCGGCGTCTCTCCCCACCGCCGCGCCGGGCCCGACCGGACTCGGCGAGCCCCGGCCAACCACCGGCGAGACGAGCTCCGCAGAGCGGGCGCTCCGGGAGCGGGGAGCTTCGGAGCGCTCCCCGAGTCTGCACTTAGGGGGACGAAGGCCCTCGGGAGGGGCCTGCGAGGCACCCCAGCCGCGCCGCTCGTGCGGCCGTCGCCCGGCCAAGGGGCGGCGGCCGAGCCGGCGATTGATCGCAAAGCGACGCTCAGACAGGCGTAGCCCCGGGAGGAACCCGGGGCCGCAAGTGCGTTCGAAGTGTCGATGATCAATGTGTCCTGCAATTCACATTAATTCTCGCAGCTAGCTGCGTTCTTCATCGACGCACGAGCCGAGTGATCCACCGCTAAGAGTTGTCTCGTCTTTCGGCACCGCCCCGCGCGCGCGGGAGGGCCGGGAACGCTCGCCAGGAGCGGCCCCTCTCGGAGGACGGCCCAACCGCCTGCCCCGCCGGCCGGCCCCCCCTTCCTCCCCTCGCATCCCCGCGCGGGGCGGGAGGGGAAAGAACGGCGGAGCGCGGCGCGACGGGGGCGAGACGGAGGGGCCTCGCCTCGACTGACCGTACGAGCACGCCCAAGGAGGGCCAGAAAGGAAGGAAGGAAACGCCCCGAGCGGCGACGAGGGCCTGGGAGCCCGCGCTCCCCACCGGCCGAAGGCGACGGCAAGCGCCTCGCTCGCTTCGGGGGCGGCCCAGGCGCCCGGGCTCGGTCCGGCCTCCGCACGGAGGCGGCGGCGCGCCCGGCCGCTCCGCCTGTCCGCCTCGAGCGGGCGGCGCGGGGGGCCCCGACGGCTACCCCGCGCGCGCGCCTCCGCGCGCGCCGCTCCGCCGCGCTACGGGCAGCCTAACTCCTCCCCGGGGTCCCGTCCCGACGGCACCTCGGCGGCTCCGCGCCGCCGCGGGCGGACGCGGACGCGCCCCGAGCCGGCGACGCACGACGCCCGCGGCCCGCCGGACGGCGGCCCGCCGCGCGGCGGCCGCCCGCCACGGCACCGCCGCCGCCGCCGCTTCCCGTCTCCTTCCGCGGGCACGCGCCGAGCGGAAGGCGGACGGCCGCCTGAGGCGGGGGCGGCTCCCGCTCTCCCCGTTTCCACGCGGAGACCGGGAGTGGGACGCCCCCGCTTGCCCCGACCGCCTGCACGGCTCGGCCGGGAAGGCGAAGACGGGGAGGCGAAGCGGCTAGGCGGGGCCCGGGGCCGGGACGGCCTCGGCGGCGGGGGGCTCCGTCCGGCTAGACCGAGCGGCGACGCCGCCGCTCGGGCAACGGGGTGCCGCCCTCGCCGGCGCTTAGCGGCGGGAGAACGCCGAGCGCTCGCCCGGACGGGGGAGGGAGGAGCGGCGCCGCAGCGCGACGCAGCCGCTGCGACGGAGGCGCGGCGTCCCTTCCCGCCCCCCCCCGCGCACAGGGAGTGCGGGGGGAGGGCGTAGGGCCGCCCGGCGGCGGGTCCCCCCCTTGCGGGGACCCGCCGCGAGCCCCGGCGGGGAGCCCGCGCTCCTCGCCGGGGTCGCCCGTTCCGAGGCGGGCAGGTCGGACACGGCCGACCGCTCGCGCCGCGGTCTCTCCGCCGAGACCGGGCCGCGGAGAGGGGGGGGCAGGGGTGCCCCTCCCCGGCACGGGCCGCCCGCGGGACGCGGTCGCAGGCGACGGCCGTCCGGGAGAGGCTCTCTCACCGCGAGAGAGAACTCCCGGCCGCCGCCGCCGGCCGGCCGGCCCCCCGGGCGACGCCGAGCCGCCCGAGTCTTTAAACCCCCGCCCGGCCCCCGCGGCCCTTCGACCCCCGGAGACGCGCCGAGAGACGCGCCGAGGGAAGGGACCGCGAGAGCGCGGACGCTAGGTACCTGGCCCTGGGGCGAGGGAAACGAACTTTAGGCCCCGCGGGGGTGCCTCCCCCACTGCCACCTTCGGGGGAGCGTCCGCCCGCGGGGGCCGCGCCCGACGTCCGCCGCCACAACCACGTCCTCCGGCCCCGGGGCCCGGGGTTTCCCTCTGGCCCGGCGCTGCGCCCGGGAGGAGAGCCGTGGCTCGGGCCGCCCGCTGGGAAAGCAGGACGCCACCCGGCTTGCCGAGCCTCGCCCGCCGAGGGCGAGCGCGGCGGCGGAGCCCCCTTCCCGGCTCCCCAGGCAGGAGAGGGACGGGGGGCGGGGGACGCCGCCGCGCCGCTCGGCGCGCCGTACCCGGAACGCCCGGAGCCCTCCGCGGGCTTACCCGGCAGCCCTACCGAACGTCCGTGCGAGAAGGGAACTGTGACATTCACACCGACACAGCCCCGGGCACGGGGTGCGGGGAGGGTCGGGGGAGACGCCTCCCCCGACCCCGAAGGACAGCTCCCGTCTCTCTCGCCGCTCGCACACGCGGCGCCGTCGTCGTCGGCGCCGCCG
>NW_026529595.1:70000-77500 GCF_028500815.1 Rissa tridactyla
GACCTGACAGCCGATCCGGTCCCCGGAGCCGGGTAGACCTGACAGCCGACGCGGTCCTCGGAGCCGGGTAGACCTGACAGCCGATCCGGTCCCCGGAGCCGGGTAGACCTGACAGCCGACGCGGTCCTCGGAGCCGGGTAGACCTGACAGCCGATCCGGTCCCCGGAGCCGGGTAGACCTGACAGCCGGTCGGGTCCCCGGAGCGGGGTAGACCTGACAGCCGATACCGACCCCGGAGCCGGGTAGACCTGACAGCCGATCCGGTCCCCGGAGCGAGGTAGACCTGACAGCCGATCCGGTCCCCGGAGCCGGGTAGACCTGACAGCCGATCCGGTCCTCGGAGCCGGGTAGACCTGATAGCCGATCCGGTCCCCGGAGCCGGGTAGACCTGACAGCCGATCCGGTCCCCGGAGCGAGGTAGACCTGACAGCCGGTCGGGTCCCCGGAGCGGGGTAGACCTGACAGCCGAACCGGTCCCCGGAGCCGGGTAGACCTGACAGCCGATCCGGTCCCCGGAGCGAGGTAGACCTGACAGCCGATACCGACCCCGGAGCGAGGTAGACCTGACGGCCGCTCCGGTCCCCGGAGCCGGGTAGACCTGACAGCCGATCCGGTCCCCGGAGCCGGGTAGACCTGACAGCCGATACGGACCCCGGAGCGAGGTAGACCTGACGGCCGCTCCGGTCCCCGGAGCCGGGTAGACCTGACAGCCGATCCGCTCCCCGGAGCCGGGTAGACCTGACAGCCGATCCGCTCCCCGGGGCCGGGTAGACCTGACAGCCGATCCGGTCCCCGGAGCCGGGTAGACCTGACAGCCGATCCGGTCCCCGGAGCCGGGTAGACCTGACAGCCGACCCGGTCCCCGGGGCTAGGTAGACCTGACAGCCGATCCGGTCCCCGGAGCCGGGTAGACCTGACAGCCGATCCGGTCCCCGGGGCTAGGTAGACCTGACAGCCGGTCGGGTCCCCGGAGCCGGGTAGACCTGACAGCCGATCCGGTCCCCGGAGCCGGGTAGACCTGACAGCCGATCCGGTCTCCGGAGCCGGGTAGACCTGACAGCCTGTCCGGTCCCCGGAGCGAGGTAGACCTGACAGCCGGTCCGGTCCCCGGAGCGAGGTAGACCTGACAGCCGACCCGGACCCCGGAGCCGGGTAGACCTGACAGCCGACCCGGTCCCCGGAGCGAGGTAGACCTGACAGCCGATCCGGTCCCCGGAGCCGGGTAGACCTGACAGCCGGTCGGGTCCCCGGAGCCGGGTAGACCTGACAGCCGACCCGGTCCCCGGAGCCGGGTAGACCTGACAGCCGACCCGGACCCCGGAGCCGGGTAGACCTGACAGCCGGTCCGGTTCCCGGAGCGAAGTAGACCTGCCCGCCTATCCCCGGAGGCGGGTAGAAGTTGCAGCCGAGCCGGTCCCCGGAGCCGGGCACACCGGGCAGCCGGTGTGGGGTGGGGGTGATATTTTTGTTTTTTCTTTTCGTTCATGATTTAAGCGTCACCGGCACAGCGGCCAGCCTGACCCGGGTCCTCCCTTCCAACAAGTGCGTGCGGGCAGGTGGGGGGTGGGGGGGTGGGGGGGCGGCGGGGGGGCCGGGGGCTCATAAATAATTTTGATTTATCACCGGGTGGTGATAAATAATTTTGATCTTTTTTTTTCGTTCACGTTTTTAGCGTCACTGGCACAGCCGCCAGCCTGACCCGGATCGTCCCGGCGGGGGGGGGCGGGGGGGGGGGGGCTGTCGGGCGAGGGGGGGGTATGTGGGTGGGGGGAGGGGTTGGGGTGGGCGAAAAACTAAGTTTCAACTTTTTTTTGTTCGTGATTTAAGCGCCAGTGGCAGAGCCGCCACCCTGACCCGGATCAGGTCGGGGGCGGGGGTGGGGGTGGGGCGTGGCGGTCCGCGGCTTCGCGCCCTGCGCGGGCGCGCGAGCACACCACTGCCCGGCAAGCGGCAGCGGCGGGGAAGGGGTGCCGGTGCAGAGGCAGGCGAGAGCGGGCAGCGAGCGGGCGGGGAGCACGGCGCAGAGGTGGGCCGGGGAGAGGGCGGCAGGCACGCGGTGCCTCTTTTCGGAGTAGGTTTTGGGTCGGTAAGGTGGGGGGGGGGGGGGGGGGGGCGTTGTGTGTGCTGGGGGCGGGGGCGGGGGGGTTCAGTGGGTTCTCCAGCCGCGGCAGGGGCGGGCAGGCGCGCAGCAGAGCGAGCGAGCGAGCGGCTGAGAAAGGAAGGCGGGAGCGCCGGGGCACGGGCACGGGCACGGCCAGGGCCAGGGGCGCGGCAGGGTAGAGACTCGGCAGCCGGGGTTAGATCCCCGCTCGCCACCGGGAATCCCTTAACCCGCCCGGGCACGGAGCCGGCAGGGACTCCGCTGGGTCCTAAAGTCTCCCGCCGTCCTTGCCGGGGCGGGGTGGGGGGGGGTGGCAAACCTGCCCGAGGGCAGCGTGGGGAGGGGGCGGCCGGATTCGCAGTGAACCGGGTGGTGAATAGAGGCGGGGGAGGGGGGGGTGAAGGGGGACAGCGGGGTGTGGCGGGGGGGTGGGTGGTAATTCGGTGGCGGCAGCGGGGCTTGGGGGGAGACGCTCTGTCTGCGTCTGCGTCTGCCGCACGCGAGAGGTTCGGGCCCGTTGGAGGGGGTGGGGTGGGTGTTGTGTGCACGTGTGCGTGCGGCGGCAGACGGGGCTTTGGGGCTGGGGGAGAGGCCTGCTGGGGGGGGTGAGAGGCGAAGGGGGGAATGGGAAGGGGCGGGGGAGATGGTGCACCCGTGTGCAAGTGCCTCGGTGTGCGCGCAGTTGGGGTGGGGCAGATGTGACCCAGACGCCTGGGTGCCTTGGGGAGCACTTGTGGGGCAGCCGGGGGGCACAGCTGGGGCAGCCGTGAGGCATTTGTGGGGCAGCTGTGGTGCCAGCGGCACCCGCAGGCCTGTCTTCCCTGGGGGGAGACGGCAGGCCCACAGACCCGCTATTCCCTGGGGAGCACCTGCAGGGCAGCCGTGGGGCAGGGCTGGGGCAGTACTTGTGGGGCAGATGTGACCCAGAGGCCTGCTGTTCCTCGGGGAGCACTTGCGGGGCAGCCGTGGGGCACTGCGGGGCAGCTGTGGGGCCGGGGCACCAGCAGGCCTGTCTTCCCTTGGGGGGAGAAGGCAGGCCCGGAGTCCCACTATTCCCTGAGGAGCAGCTGCAGGGCAGCCGTGGGGCAGCGCTGGGGCAGTACTTGTGGGGCAGATGTGACCCAGAGGCCTGCGGTTCCTCAGGGAGCACTTGCGGATCAGCCGTGGGGCAGAGTTTGAGAAGCTGTGGGGCCAGAGGCACCCGCAGGCCTGCGTTCCCTGAAGCAGACTGCAGGCCCAGATGCCTGTGGCTCCTCGGGGAGCACTTGCAGGGCAGCTGTGGGGCAGCACTTGTGGGGAAGATGTGACCCAGAGGCCCGCTGTTCCTCAGGGAGCACTTGAGGGGCAGCTGTGGGGCCAGGGGCACCCGCAGGCCTGCCTTCCCTGGGGGGAGACGGCAGGCCCAGAGGCCTGCGGTTCCTCGGGGAGCGCTTGCGGGGCAGCCGTGGGGCAGCACTGGGGCAACACTTGTGGGGCAGATGTGACCCAGAGGCCCCGCTGTTCCTCGGGGAGCACTTGTGGAGCAGCTCTGGGGCCCTGCGGGGCAGCTGTGGGGCCAGGGGCACCCGCAGGCCTGCCTTCCCTGGGGGGAGATGGCAGGCCCAGAGGCCTGCGGTTCCTCGGGGAGCGCTTGCGGGGCAGCCGTGGGGCAGCACTGGGGCAGCACTTGTGGGGCAGATGTGACCCAGAGGCCCCGCTGTTCCTCGGGGAGCACTTGTGGAGCAGCTGTGGGGCCCTGCGGGGCAGCTGTGGGGGCAGGGGCACCCGCAGGCCTGCCTTCCCTGGGGGGAGACGGCAGGCCCAGAGGCCTGCGGTTCCTCGGGGAGCGCTTGCGGGGCAGCCGTGGGGCAGCACTGGGGCAGCACTTGTGGGGCAGATGTGACCCAGAGGCCCCGCTGTTCCTCGGGGAGCACTTGTGGAGCAGCTCTGGGGCCCTGCGGGGCAGCTGTGGGGCCAGGGGCACCCGCAGGCCTGCCTTCCCTGGGGGGAGACGGCAGGCCCAGAGGCCTGCGGTTCCTCGGGGAGCGCTTGCGGGGCAGCCGTGGGGCAGCACTGGGGCAGCACTTGTGGGGCAGATGTGACCCAGAGGCCCCGCTGTTCCTCGGGGAGCACTTGTGGAGTAGCTCTGGGGCCCTGCGGGGCAGCTGTGGGGCCAGGGGCACCCGCAGGCCTGCCTTCCCTGGGGGGAGACGGCAGGCCCAGAGGCCTGCGGTTCCTCGGGGAGCGCTTGCGGGGCAGCCGTGGGGCAGCACGGGGGCAGTACTTGTGGGGCAGATGTGACCCAGAAGCCTGCTGTTCCTCGGGGAGCACTTGCAAGGCTGCTGTGGGGCAGCCCTTGTTGGGCAGATGTGACCCAGAGGCCCGCTGTTCCTCAGGGAGCACTTGCGGATCAGCCGTGGGGCAGAGTTTGAGAAGCTGTGGGGCCAGAGGCACCCGCAGGCCTGCGTTCCCTGAAGCAGACTGCAGGCCCAGAGGCCTGCGGTTCCTCGGGGAGCGCTTGCGGGGCAGCCGTGGGGCAGCACTGGGGCAGCACTTGTGGGGCAGATGTGACCCAGAGGCCCCGCTGTTCCTCGGGGAGCACTTGTGGAGTAGCTCTGGGACCCTGCGGGGCAGCTGTGGGGCCAGGGGCACCCGCAGGCCTGCCTTCCCTGGGGGGAGACGGCAGGCCCAGAGGCCTGCGGTTCCTCGGGGAGCGCTTGCGGGGCAGCCGTGGGGCAGCACGGGGGCAGTACTTGTGGGGCAGATGTGACCCAGAAGCCTGCTGTTCCTCGGGGAGCACTTGCAAGGCTGCTGTGGGGCAGCCCTTGTTGGGCAGATGTGACCCAGAGGCCCGCTGTTCCTCAGGGAGCACTGGAGGGGCAACTGTGGGGCCAGGGGCACCCGCAGGCCTCTCTTTCCTGGGCGGAGACGGCAGGCCCAAGGCATGCTGTTCCTCGGGGAGCACTTGCGGAGCAGCCGTGGGGCACCGGTGGGGAAGCTGTGGGGCCAGAGGCACCCGCCGGCCTGAGTTCCCTGGAAGCAGACTGCAGGCCCAGATGCCTGCGGTTCCTCGGGGAGCACTCGCGGGGCAGCCGTGGGGCAGCACTTGTGGGGCAGATGTGACCCAGAAGCCTGCTGTTCCTCGGGGAGCACTTGCAAGGCTGCTGTGGGGCACTGGTGGGGAAGCTGTGGGGCCAGGGGCACCCGCAGGCCTGCCTTCCCTGGGGGGAGACGGCAGGCCCAGAGGCCTGCGGTTCCTCAGGGAGCACTTGTGGGTCAGCCGTGGGGCAGCACTGGGGCAGCACTTGTGGGGCAGATGTGACCCAGAGGCCCCGCTGTTCCTCGGGGAGCACTTGTGGAGCAGCTGTGGGGCCCTGCGGGGCAGCTGTGGGGGCAGGGGCACCCACATGTCTGCCTTCCCTGGGGGGAGACGGCAGGCCCAGAGGCCTGCGGTTCCTCGGGGAGCGCTTGCGGGGCAGCCGTGGGGCAGCACTGGGGCAGCACTTGTGGGGCAGATGTGACCCAGAGGCCCCGCTGTTCCTCGGGGAGCACTTGCAAGGCTGCTGTGGGGCACTGGTGGGGAAGCTGTGGGGCCGGGGGCACCCGCAGGCCTGTCTTTCCTGAGGGCAGACGGCAGGCCCGAGGCATGCTGTTCCTCGGGGAGCACTTGCGGGGCAGCCGTGGGGGCAGTACTTGTGGGGCAGATGTGACCCAGAAGCCTGCTGTTCCTCGGGGAGCACTTGCAAGGCTGCTGTGGGGCACTGGTGGGGAAGCTGTGGGGCCGGGGGCACCCGCAGGCCTGTCTTCCCTGGGGGGAGACGGCAGGCCCAGAGGCCTGCGGTTCCTCGGGGAGCGCTTGCGGGGCGGCCGTGGGGCAGCCGTGGGGGCAGTACTTGTGGGGCAGATGTGACCCAGAAGCCTGCTGTTCCTCGGGGAGCACTTGCAAGGCTGCTGTGGGGCACTGGTGGGGAAGCTGTGGGGCCGGGGGCACCCGCAGGCCTGTCTTCCCTGGGGGGAGACGGCAGGCCCAGAGGCCTGCGGTTCCTCGGGGAGCGCTTGCGGGGCGGCCGTGGGGCAGCCGTGGGGGCAGTACTTGTGGGGCAGATGTGACCCAGAAGCCTGCTGTTCCTCGGGGAGCACTTGCAAGGCTGCTGTGGGGCACTGGTGGGGAAGCTGTGGGGCCGGGGGCACCCGCAGGCCTGTCTTCCCTGGGGGGAGACGGCAGGCCCAGAGGCCTGCGGTTCCTCGGGGAGCGCTTGCGGGGCGGCCGTGGGGCAGCCGTGGGGGCAGTACTTGTGGGGCAGATGTGACCCAGAAGCCTGCTGTTCCTCGGGGAGCACTTGCAAGGCTGCTGTGGGGCACTGGTGGGGAAGCTGTGGGGCCGGGGGCACCCGCAGGCCTGTCTTCCCTGGGGGGAGACGGCGGGCCCTGAGGCCCGCCATTCCTCGGGGAGAACTTGCGGGGCAGCGATGGGGCAGCGCGGGTGCAGTACTTGTGGGGCAGATGTGACCCAGATGCCTGGCTGCCTTGGCGGGTAGAGGGGTCCCGGAGGCCTGTGTGGTCCTTGAGGGTCAGTCGGGTCCCTGCCTGTGGGTGAGTTGTGGGGCGGCCGTGGGGCGGCGCGGGGTGGGTGTGGGTGGGCTGGGTGTGTGCCCGTGTCTGCCACTCGTGAGGGGTCTTGGCCTGGGAGGTGGGGGGGGGGCGCTCGTCTGCGTCGGCGCGTCTGTGTTGCGCGCACGTGTGCGCGAGGTGGCAGACGGGGTCTTGGGGGTGTGGAGGGTGGACTGAGGAGGGCCGGGGGGGGGGGGGGGGGGGGGGCGGGTGTGTTTCGGGGGTGCACGGTGCACGCCCGAAAGAGATGCAAAGGATTTGTAACGCTCTCCAGAACGCCGCCTTCTCTGTTACAGCCGGCTCGCTGGGCCGCGTCCTTGCCCGGCCTGCACCTGTGCCTGTCGGGGGGGGGGGGGGGAGGAGGCCCTCGGGCCGCTCTTCTGCCCGTGGCACCCGTCCTTGGGAAAGCAGCTGCTGCTGCTGCCGCCCCACCGCCGCCGCCGCCGCCGCGTGGGGTGAGACCTGGGCTCCCGGGGCCCGGTTCCAGCGGCTAGGGCGCGGGCCGGGGGGGCTGCCGGAAGACGAGCGGGTCACAGGCCCGGCTGAAGTCACCCGCCCTCCTTCGCACGGCGAGAAACAGAATCGAAGCCAGGTAATGGGGGGGGGGCGGGGGCGGAGGAGGACTACACACCAACGGAGGAGAGGAAAAAAACAACAAAGAAAACGCCCACAAAATCAATCTCCGCTCAATCTGCCAGGTCTACCCGGCACGGCTTTGGGGCGGGGGGGGGGGGGGCCGGTTTGTGGGGCTGGAGAACAGGCCGACCGGTCTACCCGGGCTGCGGAGGTTCAAAGACGAGGGGTACGAG
>NW_026529595.1:90000-93218 GCF_028500815.1 Rissa tridactyla
CGCGCCGCAGGGGGCCCGCCACCCGGGCGGGTGACGGCCGCCTCGCTCGGCTCAGCTTGCCTTGCCCGGAATTCTCTTGCCTTGGCTAAGCCGCCCCCGCCGCCCAGCGCTGCTCGCAGCCGGCACCCACGGGGCACCCGGACCGAGGCCGGCACCGGCGCCCGGCGTGCTTTAGGACACCTGAGAAACTCGCGGGGCCACACGGCCGTCACAGAGCTGGGTTCGGTGAAGCCGCTCCCGGGAAGGGAGGGCTGACACCTCGCGTGCGACGGGAAGCGAATTGGAAAGGAGACCACCCTGCCTGAACACCGGACACCGCCGCGCCTCCCCGGGACGGAGAGCACGGAGGAGCCGGCCCGCCGAGGGCCCTCTCCGACGCGACCCGAAATGCCTCATCGATCGGGGATAGGAGAAAAGGCGAGAGACGGGAGGGAGCAAAGAGCGCTCCCGGAGGCCCCACGGCCACGGTCCTGGGACAGCCGACAGCCGCGCGCGTGCCAGCCGCTCACCCGGGGGTGGGCAACCAGACACGGGGGCCCTGCGTGCGAGTGAGAGGGACGCGTCTGGTGGAGGGGTGCTACGGGACCTGAACACCGGCGTTTGACGGCCGGCCCGCCCCGCAGCCCCTCCGACGCGCCCCGGGTATGCCAGAACGATCGGTGATAGAGAAAAGCAAGAGAATCGAGGGGGAGCAAAGAGCGCTCCCGAGGCCCCACGGCCACAGTCCTGGGACAGCCGACAGCCGCGCGCGCCAACCGCCACCCGGGGGTGGACGGCCAGACAGACGCGGGGCCCTGCGTGCGAGCGAGGAGGCGACGTCTGCGAGAGGTCCGGCGTGGAGCCTCCGCGGCGCGCCCCTGGGTGAACGCCTCAGCGGGCGCTGGCTGCGGGTGTGGATCAGGCAAAATGCGGGGGGGAGCGGGAGGCTGCCGCCGTCCACCCGCTCGGGAGCACGGTTCCCTGGGGACTGAGCACGAGAGGACCGGGGGAAAGCCGCGGCAGGCTTGTCTCCCCCGGTCTTCCGGCATTCGAAAGTGCCGGTGACCGCCGCCGGCCACCGCTCTTCGCCCTGCCCAGCGGGGAGACGCCTACCCCGGAGCAACAAATTTCGTTCGGTAATGCACGCATGTCTGCCAGGAGAGTAGCCAGAGGTGCCGCCCCTCACCTCTGCTTTCAGCGGGAAGTCAGCCCGCAGGATGCGCGTTCGCGCTGGAAGCCCTTAGCAGCCGAGTAAGTACTCCCTCCCATATACGGAAAATCACGTCTCTACCCCCGGACGGCCTCAAGAGCGCAGGCACTGCCCACCGGGGAGGCGCGCCAAACACGCCGCCTCTTACGATGACACAACTGGAGGTAACGAAAAACAGCGACCCCTTCGGCGGCTGGAAGTGCGTGCTCCGGACACAAGGTCTACCCGGCCACTCCGGCACTAAGTACCGCCGGAGCCGGGTAGACGTGACAGCCGATCCGGTCCCCGGAGCCGGGTAGACCTGACAGCCGGTCCGGTCTCCGGAGCCGGGTAGACCTGACAGCCGAGGTGGTCCCCGGAGCCGGGTAGACCTGACAGCCGATCCGGTCCCCGGAGCCGGGTAGACCTGACAGCCGACGCGGTCCTCGGAGCCGGGTAGACCTGACAGCCGATCCGGTCCCCGGAGCCGGGTAGACCTGACAGCCGACGCGGTCCTCGGAGCCGGGTAGACCTGACAGCCGATCCGGTCCCCGGAGCCGGGTAGACCTGACAGCCGGTCGGGTCCCCGGAGCGGGGTAGACCTGACAGCCGATACCGACCCCGGAGCCGGGTAGACCTGACAGCCGATCCGGTCCCCGGAGCGAGGTAGACCTGACAGCCGATCCGGTCCCCGGAGCCGGGTAGACCTGACAGCCGATCCGGTCCTCGGAGCCGGGTAGACCTGATAGCCGATCCGGTCCCCGGAGCCGGGTAGACCTGACAGCCGATCCGGTCCCCGGAGCGAGGTAGACCTGACAGCCGGTCGGGTCCCCGGAGCGGGGTAGACCTGACAGCCGAACCGGTCCCCGGAGCCGGGTAGACCTGACAGCCGATCCGGTCCCCGGAGCGAGGTAGACCTGACAGCCGATACCGACCCCGGAGCGAGGTAGACCTGACGGCCGCTCCGGTCCCCGGAGCCGGGTAGACCTGACAGCCGATCCGGTCCCCGGAGCCGGGTAGACCTGACAGCCGATACGGACCCCGGAGCGAGGTAGACCTGACGGCCGCTCCGGTCCCCGGAGCCGGGTAGACCTGACAGCCGATCCGCTCCCCGGAGCCGGGTAGACCTGACAGCCGATCCGCTCCCCGGGGCCGGGTAGACCTGACAGCCGATCCGGTCCCCGGAGCCGGGTAGACCTGACAGCCGATCCGGTCCCCGGAGCCGGGTAGACCTGACAGCCGACCCGGTCCCCGGGGCTAGGTAGACCTGACAGCCGATCCGGTCCCCGGAGCCGGGTAGACCTGACAGCCGATCCGGTCCCCGGGGCTAGGTAGACCTGACAGCCGGTCGGGTCCCCGGAGCCGGGTAGACCTGACAGCCGATCCGGTCCCCGGAGCCGGGTAGACCTGACAGCCGATCCGGTCTCCGGAGCCGGGTAGACCTGACAGCCTGTCCGGTCCCCGGAGCGAGGTAGACCTGACAGCCGGTCCGGTCCCCGGAGCGAGGTAGACCTGACAGCCGACCCGGACCCCGGAGCCGGGTAGACCTGACAGCCGACCCGGTCCCCGGAGCGAGGTAGACCTGACAGCCGATCCGGTCCCCGGAGCCGGGTAGACCTGACAGCCGGTCGGGTCCCCGGAGCCGGGTAGACCTGACAGCCGACCCGGTCCCCGGAGCCGGGTAGACCTGACAGCCGACCCGGACCCCGGAGCCGGGTAGACCTGACAGCCGGTCCGGTTCCCGGAGCGAAGTAGACCTGCCCGCCTATCCCCGGAGGCGGGTAGAAGTTGCAGCCGAGCCGGTCCCCGGAGCCGGGCACACCGGGCAGCCGGTGTGGGGTGGGGGTGATATTTTTGTTTTTTCTTTTCGTTCATGATTTAAGCGTCACCGGCACAGCGGCCAGCCTGACCCGGGTCCTCCCTTCCAACAAGTGCGTGCGGGCAGGTGGGGGGTGGGGGGGTGGGGGGGCGGCGGGGGGGCCGGGGGCTCATAAATAATTTTGATTTATCACCGGGTGGTGATAAATAATTTTGATCTTTTTTTTTCGTT
>NW_026529596.1:0-91540 GCF_028500815.1 Rissa tridactyla
GGTGTCGCCGCGGCTGATGGCCGCCGGAAACCCCGCAGCCCCACGGGCTGTGGGGCCACGCGAGCGGCTGCCAAAGAGCTTTCCAACGAGGCACGGCTTTCCCTCCTGGCTCTTCGGGCGTGGGAGCTGTCGCCAGAGCCGCGGCCCTACCGGAAAATGCTTTGCAGGCTGGCGTGGCGGCGCCACGTGAGCACTGGTGTCACCGAGGCTGACGGCCGCCGGAAAGCCCGCAGCCCCACGGGCTGTGGGGCCACGCAAGCGGCTGCCAAAGAGGTTTCCAAGGAGGCACGGCTTTCCCTCCTGGCTCTTCGGGCGTGGGAGCTGTCACCAGAGCCGCGGTCCTACCGGAAAATGCTTCGCAGGCTGGCGCGGCGGCGACACGTGGGCGCAGGTGTCGCCGAGGCTGACGGCCGCCGGAAAGCCCGCAGCCCCACGGGCTGTGGGGCCACGCGAGCGGCTGCCAAAGAGCTTTCCAAGGAGGCACGGCTTTCCCTCCTGGCTCTTCGGGCGTGGGAGCTGTCGCCAGAGCCGCGGCCCTACCGGAAAATGCTTTGCAGGCTGGCGTGGCGGCGCCACGTGAGCACTGGTGTCGCCGAGGCTGACGGCCGCCGGAAAGCCCGCAGCCCCACGGGCTGTGGGGCCACGCGAGCGGCTGCCAAAGAGCTTTCCAACGAGGCACGGCTTTCCCTCCTGGCTCTTCGGGCGTGGGAGCTGTTGCCAGAGCCGCAGCCCTACCGGAAAATGCTTCGCAGGCTGGCGCAGCGGCGCCACGTGGTCGCAGGTGTTGCCGAAGCTGACGGCCGCCGGAAAGCCCGCAGCCCCACGGGCTGTGGGGCCACGCGAGCGGCTGCCAAAGAGCTTTCCAACGAGGCACGTCTTTCCCTCCTGGCTCTTCGGGCGTGGGAGCTGTCGCCAGAGCCGCGGCCCTACCGGAAAATGCTTCGCAGGCTGGCGCGGCGGCGACACATGGGCGCCGGTGTCGCCGCGGCTGACGGCCGCCGGAAACCCCGCAGCCCCACGGGCTGTGGGGCCACGCGAGCGGCTGCCAAAGAGGTTTCCAAGGAGGCACGGCTTTCCCTCCTGGCTCTTCGGGCGTGGGAGCTGTCGCCAGAGCCGCGGCCCTACCGGAAAATGCTTCGCAGGCTGGCGCACCGGCGCCACGTGGGCGCCAGTGTTGCCGCGGCTGATGGCCGCCGGAAAGCCCGCAGCCCCACGGGCTGTGGGGCCACGCGAGCGGCTGCCAAAGAGCTTTCCAACGAGGCACGGCTTTCCCTCCTGGCTCTTCGGGCGTGGGAGCTGTCGCCAGAGCCGCGGCCCTACCAGAAAATGCTTCGCAGGCTGGCGCGGCGGTGCCACGTGGGCGCCGGTGTCGCCGAGGCTGACGGCCGCCGGAAAGCCCGCAGCCCCACGGGCTGTGGGGCCACATGAGCGGCTGCCAAAGAGCTTTCCAAGGAGGCACGGCTTTCCCTCCTGGCTCTTCGGGCGTGGGAGCTGTCGCCAGAGCCGCGGCCCCTACCGGAAAATGCTTTGCAGGCTGGCGTGGCGGCGCCACGTGAGCACTGGTGTCGCCGAGGCTGACGGCCGCCGGAAAGCCCGCAGCCCCACGGGCTGTGGGGCCACGCGAGCGGCTGCCAAAGAGCTTTCCAACGAGGCACGGCTTTCCCTCCTGGCTCTTCGGGCGTGGGAGCTGTTGCCAGAGCCGCAGCCCTACCGGAAAATGCTTCGCAGGCTGGCGCGGCGGCGCCACGTGGTCGCAGGTGTCGCCGAAGCTGACAGCCGCCGGAAAGCCCGCAGCCCCACGGGCTGTGGGGCCACGTGAGTGGCTGCCAAAGAGCTTTCTAAGGAGGCACGGCTTTCCCTCCTGGCTCTTCGGGCGTGGGAGCTGTCGCCAGAGCCGCGGCCCTACCGGAAAATGCTTCGCAGGCTGGCGCGGCGGCGCCACGTGGGGCGCCGGTGTCGCCGAGGCTGACGGCCTCCGGAAAGCCCGCAGCCCCACGGGCTCTGAGCCCACGCGAGCGGCTGCCAAAGAGCTTTCCAAGGAGGCACGGCTTTCCCCTCCTGGCTCTTCGGGCGTGGGAGCTGTCGCCAGAGCTGCGGCCCTACCGGAAAATGCTTCGCAGGCTGACGCGGGGCGGCGCCACATGGGCGCCGGTGTCGCCGAGGCTGACGGCCGCCGGAAAGCCCGCAGCCCCACGGGCTGTGGGGCCACGCCAGCGGCTGCCAAAGGGTTTTCCAACGAGGCACGGCTTTCCCTCCTGGCTCTTCGGGCGTGGGAGCTGTCGCCAGAGCCGCGGCCCTACCGGGAAAATGCTTCCCAGGCTGGCGCGGCGGCGCCACGTGGTCGCAGGTGTCGCCGAGGCTGACGGCCGGCGGAAAGCCCGCAGCCCCACGGGCTGTGGGGCCACGCGAGCGGCTGCCAAAGTGTCGCCAGAGCCGCGGCCCTACCGGAAAATGCTTCGCAGGCGGGGGGACGGCAGCACCACGTGGGCACTGGTGTCGCCCGAGGCTGACGGCCGCCGGAAAGCCCGCAGCCCCACGGGCTGTGGGGCCACGCGAGCGGCTGCCAAAAGAGCTTTCCAATGAGGCACGGCTTTCCCTCCTGGCTCTTCGGGCGTGGGAGCTGTCGCCAGAGCCGCGGCCCTACCGGAAAATGCTTCGCAGGCTGGCACGGCGGCGCCACGGGGGGCACTGGTGTCGCCGAGGCTGACAGCCGCCGAAAAGACCGCATCCCCACGGGCTGTGGGGCCACGCGAGCGGCTGCCAAAGAGCTTTCCAACGAGGCACGGCTTTCCCTCCTGGCTCTTCGGGCGTGGGAGCTGTCGCCAGAGCCGCGGCCCCTACCGGAAAATGCTTCGCAGGCTGGCGCGGCGGCGGCGACACATGGGCGCCGGTGTCGCCGCGGCTGACGGCCGCCGGAAACCCCGCAGCCCCACGGGCTGTGGGGCCACGCGAGCGGCTGCCAAAGAGCTTTCCAACGAGGCACGGCTTTCCCTCCTGGCTCTTCGGGGCGTGGGAGCTGTTGCCAGAGCCGCGGCACTACCGGAAAATGCTTCGCAGGCTGGCGCGGCGGCGCCACGTCGTCGCAGGTGTCGCCGAGGCTGACGGCCGCCGGAAAGCCCGCAGCCCCACGGGCTGTGGGGCCACACGAGCGGCTGCCAAAGAGCTTTCCAACGAGGCACGGCTTTCCCCTCCTGGACCTTCGGGGCGTGGGAGCTGTCGCCAGAGCCGCGGCCCTACCGGAAAATGCTTCGCAGGGCTGGCGCGGCGGCGCCACGTGGGCGCCGGTGTCGCCGAGGCTGACGGCCGCCGGAAAGCCCGCAAGCCCCACGGGCTGTGGGGCCACGCCAGCGGCTGCCAAAGAGGGTTTCCAAGGAGGCACGGCTTTCCCTCCTGGCTCTTCGGGCGTGGGAGCTGTCGCCAGAGCCGCGGCCCTACCGGAAAATGCTTTGCAGGCTGGGACGGCGGGCGCCACGTGGGTGTCGGTGTGGCCGAGGCTGACGGCCGCCGAAAAACCCCGCAGCCCCACGGGCTGTGGGGCCACGCGAGCGGCTGCCAAAGAGGTTTCCAAGGAGGCACGGCTTTCCCTCCTGGCTCTTCGGGCGTCGGAGCTGTCACCACAGCCGCGGTCCTACCGGAAAATGCTTCGCAGGCTGGCGCGGCGGCGACACGTGGGGCGCAGGTGTCGCCGAGGGCTGACGGCCGCCGGAAAGCCCGCAGCCCCACGGGCTGTGGGGCCACGCGAGCGGCTGCCAAAGAACTTTCCAACGAGGCACGGCTTTCCCTCGTGGCTCTTCGGGCGTGGGAGCTGTCGCCAGAGCCGCGGCCCTACCGGAAAATGCTTCGCAGGCTGGCGCGGCGGCGCCACGTGGGCACCGGTGTCCCCGAGGCTGACGGCCGCCAGAAAGCCCACACCCCACGGGCTGTGGGGCCACGCGAGCGGCTGCCAAAGAGCTTTCCAAGGAGGCACGGCTTTCCCTCCTGGCTCTTCGGGCGTGGGAGCTGTCGCCAGAGCCGCGGCCCCTACCAGAAAATGCTTCGCAGGCTGCCGTGGCGGCGCCACGTGGGCGCCGGTGTCGCCGAGGCTGATGGTTGCCGGAAAGCCCGCAGCCCCACGGGCTGTGGGGCCACGCGAGCGGCTGCCAAAGAGCTTTCCAACAAGGCACGGCTTTCCCTCCTGGCTCTTCGGGCGTGGGAGCTGTCGCCAGAACCGCGGCCCTACCAGAAAATGCTTCGCAGGCTGGCGCGGCTTCGCCACGTGTGCACTTGTGTCGCCGAGGCTGATGGCCAGCGGAAAGCCCGCAGCCCCATGGGCTGTGGGTGCCAACGCGAGCGGCTGCCAAAGAGCTTTCCAAGGAGGCACAGCTTTCCCTCCTGGCTCTTTGGGCGTGGGAGCTGTCCGCCAGAGCCGCGGCCCTACCGGAAAATGCTTCGCAGGCGGGGGACGGCAGCACCACGTGGGCACTGGTGTCGCCGAGGCTGACGGGCCGCCGGAAAGCCCGCAGCACCACGGGCTGTGGGGCCACGCGAGCGGCTGCCAAAGAGCTTTCAAATGAGGCACGGCTTTCCCTCCTGGCTCTTCGGGCGTGGGGAGCTGTCGCCAGAGCCGCGGCCCTACCGGAAAATGCTTCGCAGGCTGGCGCGGCGGGTGCCACGTCGTCGCAGGTGTCGCCGAGGCTGACGGCCGCCGGAAAGCCCGCAGCCCCATGGGCTGTGGGGCCACGCGAGCAGCTGCCAAAGAGCTTTCCAACGAGGCACGGCTTTCCCTCCTGACTCTTCGGGCGTGGGAGCTGTCGCCAGAGCCGCGGCCCCTACCGGAAAATGCTTCGCAGGTTGGCGCGGCGCTGCCACGTGAGCAATGGTGTCGCCAAGGCTGACGGCCGCCGGAAAGCCCGCAGCCCCCACGGGCTGTGGGGCCACGCGAGCGGCTGCCAAAGAGCTTTCCAACGAGGCACGGCTTTCCCCTCCTGGCTCTTCGGGGCGTGGGAGCTGTCGCCAGAGCCGCGGCCCTACCGGAAAATGCGTGAAAGGCTGGCGCGGGCGGCGCCACGTGGGGCGCCGGTGTCGCCGAGGCTGACGGCCGCCGGAAAGCCCGCAGCCCCACGGGCTGTGGGGCCACGCGAGCGGCTGCCAAAGAGCTTTCCAACGAGGCACGGCTTTCCCTCCTGGCTCTTCGGGCGTGGGAGCTGTCGCCAGAGCCGCGGCCCTACCGGAAAATGCTTCGCAGGCTGGCGCGGCGGCGCCACGTGAGCAATGGTGTCGCCGAGGCTGACGGGCCGCCGGAAAGCCCGCAGCCCCCACGGGCTGTGGGGCCACGCGAGCGGCTGCCAAAGAGCTTTCCAACGAGGCACGGCTTTCCCTCCTGGCTCTTCGGGCGTGGGAGCTGTCGCCAGAGCCGCGGCCCTACCGGAAAATGCTTCGCAGGCTGGGCGCGGCGGCGCCACGTCGTCGCAGGTGTCGCCGAGGCTGACGGCCGCCGGAAAGCCCCGCAGCCCCACGGGCTGTGGGGCCCACGCGAGCGCCTGCCAAAGAGCTTTCCAAGGAGGCACGGCTTTCCCCTCCTGGCTCTTCGGGCGTGGGAGCTGTCGCCAGAGCCGCGGCCCTACCGGAAAATGCTTCCCAGGCTGGCGCGGCGGCGCCATGTGGTCGCAGGTGTCGCCGAGGCTGATGGCCGCCGGAAAGCCCGCAGCCCCCACGGGCTGTGGGGCCACGCGAGCGGCTGCCAAAGAGCTTTCCAAGGAGGCACGGCTTTCCCTCCTGACTCTTTGGGCGTGGGAGCTGTCGCCAGAGGCCGCGGCACTACCGGAAAATGCTTCGCAGGCTGGGCGTGGCGGCGCCACGTAGGCGCCTGTGTCGCCGAGGCAGACGGCCGCCGAAAAGCCCGCAGCCCCAGGGGCTGTGGGGCCATGCGAGCGGCTGCCAAAGAGCTTTCCAACGAGGCACGGCTTTCCCTCCTGGCTCTTTGGGCGTGGGAGCTGTCGCCAGAGCCGCGGGCCCTACCGGAAAATGCTTTGCAGGCTGGGGGCGGCGGCGCCACGTGGGCGCCGGTGTCGCCGAGGGCTGACGGCCGCCGGAAAGCCCGCAGCCCCATGGGCTGTGGGGCCACACGAGCGGGCTGCCAAAGAGCTTTCCAACGAGGCACGGCCTTACCTCCTGGCTCTTCGGTGTGGGAGATGTCGCCAGAGCCGCGGCCCTACCGGAAAATGCTTCGCAGGCTGGCGCGGGCGGTGCCACGTCGTCGCAGGTGTCGCCGAGGCTGACGGCCGCCGGAAAGCCCGCAGCCCCACGGGCTGTGGGGCCACGCGAGCAGCTGCCAAAGAGCTTTCCAACGAGGCACGGCTTTCCCTCCTGGCTCTTCGGGCGTGGGAGCTGTCGCCAGAGCCGCGGCCCTACCGGAAAATGCTTCGCAGGCTGGCGCGGCAGCGCCACGTGGGCGCTGGTGTCGCCGAGGCTGACGGCCGCCGGAAAGCCCGCAGACCCACGGGCTGTGGGGCCATGCGAGCGGCTGCCAAAGAGCTTTCCAACGAGGCACGGCTTTCCCTCCTGGCTCTTCGGGTGTGGGAGCTGTGGCCAGAGCCGCGGCCCTACCGGAAAATGCTTCGCAGGCTGCGACGGCGGCGCCACGTGGGCACTGGTGTCGCCGAGGCAGACGGCCGCCGAAAAGCCCGCAGCCCCACGGGCTGTGGGGCCACGCGAGCGGCTGCCAAAGAGCTTTCCAAGGAGGCACGGCTTTCCCTCCTGGCTCTTCGGGGCGTGGGAGCTGTCGCCCAGAGCCGCGGCCCTACCGGGAAAATGCTTCCCAGGCTGGCGCAGGGCGGCGCCACGTGGGCGCCGGTGTCGCCGAGGCTGACGGCCGCCGGAAATCCCGCAGCCCCACGGGCTGTGGGGCCACACGAGCGGCTGCCAAAGAGCTTTCCAACGAGGCACGGCTTTCCCTCCTGGCTCTTCGGGTGTGGGAGCTGTCGCCAGAGCCGCGGCCCTACCGGAAAATGCTTCGCAGGCTGGCGCGGCGGTGCCACGTCGTCGCAGGTGTCGCCGAGGCTGACGGCCGCCGGGAAAGCCCGCAGCCCCACGGCCTGTGGGGCCACGCGAGCAGCTGCCAAAGAGCTTTCCAAGGAGGCACGGCTTTCCCTCCTGGCTCTTCGGGCGTGGGAGCTGTCGCCAGAGCCGCGGCCCTACCGGAAAATGCTTCGCAGGTTGGCGCGGCGGCGCCACGTGAGCAATGGTGTCGCCAAGGCTGACGGCCGCCGGAAAGCCCGCAGCCCCACGGGCTGTGGGGCCACGCCAGCGGCTGCCAAAGAGCTTTCCAACGAGGCACGGCTTTCCCTCCTGGCTCTTCGGGGCGTGGGAGCTGTCGCCAGAGCCGCGGCCCTACCGGAAAATGCTTCGCAGGCTGGCGCGGCGGCGCCACGGGGGGCGCCGGTGTCGCCGAGGCTGATGGCCGCCGGAAAGCCCGCAGCCCCACGGGCTGTGGGGGCCACGCGAGCGGCTGCCAAAGAGCTTTCCAACGAGGCACGGCTTTCCCTCCTGGCTCTTCGGGCGTGGGAGCTGTCGCCAGAGCCGCGGCCCTACCGGAAAATGCTTCGCAGGCTGGCGCGGCGGCGCCACGTGAGCAATGGTGTCGCCGAGGCTGACGGCCGCCGGAAAGCCCGCAGCCCCACGGGCTGTGGGGCCCACGCCAGCGGCTGCCAAAGAGCTTTCCAAGGAGGCACGGCTTTCCCTCCTGGCTCTTCGGGCGTGGGAGCTGTCGCCAGAGCCGCGGCCCTACCGGAAAATGCTTCGCAGGCTGGCGCTGGCGGCGCCACGTCGTCGCAGGTGTCGCGAGGCTGACGGCCGCCGGAAAGCCCGCAGCCCCACGGGCTGTGGGGCCACGCGAGCGCCTGCCAAAGAGCTTTTCAAGGAGGCACGGCTTTCCCTCCTGGCTCTTCGGGCGTGGGAGCTGTCGCCAGAGCCGCGGCCCTACCGGAAAAATGCTTTGCAGGCAGGCGCGGCGGGCACCACGTGGGCGCCGGTGTCGCCGAGGCTGACGGCCGCCGGAAAGCCCGCAAGCCCCACGGGCTGTGGGGGCCACGCGAGCGGCTGCCAAAGAGCTTTCCAACGAGGCATGGCTTTCCCTCGCGGCTCTTCGGGCGTGGGAGCTGTCGCCAGAGCCGCGGCCCCACCGGAAAATGCTTCGCAGGCTGGCGCGGCGGCACCACGTGGTCGCAGGTGTCGCCGAGGCTGACGGCCGCCGGAAAGCCCGCAGCCCCACGGGCTGTGGGGCCACGCGAGCGGCTGCCAAAGAGCTTTCCAACGAGGCACGGATTTCCCTCCTGGCTCTTTGGGCGTGGGAGCTGTCGCCAGAGCCACGGCCCTACCGGAAAATGCTTCGCAGGCTGGCGCGGCGGCGCCACGTGGTCGCAGGTGTCGCCGAGGCTGACGGCCGCCGGAAAGCCCGCAGCCCCACGGGCTGTGGGGCCACGCCAGCGGCTGCCAAAGAGCTTTCCAAGGAGGCACGGCTTTCCCTCCTGGCTCTTCGGGCGTGGGAGCTGTCGCCAGAGCCGCGGCCCCACCGGAAAATGCTTCGCAGGCTGGCGCGGCGGCGCCACGTGGGCGCCGGTGTCGCCGAGGCTGATGGCCGCCGGAAAGCCCGCAGCCCCACGGGCTGTGGGGCCACGCGAGCGGCTGCCAAAGAGCTTTCCAAGGAGGCACGGCTTTCCCTCCTGGCTCTTCGGGCGTGGGAGCTGTCGCCAGAGCCGCGGCCCTACCGGAAAATGCTTCGCAGGCTGGCGCGGCGGCGCCACGTGAGCAATGGTGTCGCCGAGGCTGACGGCCGCCGGAAAGCCCGCAGCCCCACGGGCTGTGGGGCCACGCCAGCGGCTGCCAAAGAGCTTTCCAAGGAGGCACGGCTTTCCCTCCTGGCTCTTCGGGCGTGGGAGCTGTCGCCAGAGCCGCGGCCCTACCGGAAAATGCTTCGCAGGCTGGCGCGGCGGCGCCACGTCGTCGCAGGTGTCGCCGAGGCTGACGGCCGCCGGAAAGCCCGCAGCCCCACGGGCTGTGGGGCCACGCGAGCGCCTGCCAAAGAGCTTTCCAAGGAGGCACAACTTTCTCTCCTGGCTCTTTGGGCGTGGGAGCTGTCGCCAGAGCCGCGGCCCTACCGGATAATGCTTCGCAGGCTGGCGCGGCGGCGCCACGTGGGCACTGCTGTCGCCGAGGCTGACGGCCGCCGGAAAGCCCGCAGCCCCACGGGCTGTGGGGCCACGCGAGCGGCTGCCAAAGAGCTTTTCAAGGAGGCACGGCTTTCCCTCCTGGCTCTTCGGGCGTGGGAGCTGTCGCCAGAGCCGCGGCCCTACCGGAAAATGCTTTGCAGGCAGGCGCGGCGGCACCACGTGGGCGCCGGTGTCGCCGAGGCTGACGGCCGCCGGAAAGCCCGCAGCCCCACGGGCTGTGGGGCCACGCGAGCGGCTGCCAAAGAGCTTTCCAACGAGGCATGGCTTTCCCTCGCGGCTCTTCGGGCGTGGGAGCTGTCGCCAGAGCCGCGGCCCCACCGGAAAATGCTTCGCAGGCTGGCGCGGCGGCACCACGTGGTCGCAGGTGTCGCCGAGGCTGACGGCCGCCGGAAAGCCCGCAGCCCCACGGGCTGTGGGGCCACACGAGCGGCTGCCAAAGAGCTTTCCAACGAGGCACGGCTTTCCCTCCTGGCTCTTTGGGCGTGGGAGCTGTCGCCAGAGCCACGGCCCTACCGGAAAATGCTTCGCAGGCTGGCGCGGCGGCGCCACGTGGTCGCAGGTGTCGCCGAGGCTGACGGCCGCCGGAAAGCCCGCAGCCCCACGGGCTGTGGGGCCACGCCAGCGGCTGCCAAAGAGCTTTCCAACGAGGCACGGCTTTCCCTCCTGGCTCTTCGGGCGTGGGAGCTGTCGCCAGAGCCGCGGCCCCACCGGAAAATGCTTCGCAGGCTGGCGCGGCGGCGCCACCTCGTCGCAGGTGTCGCCGAGGCTGACGGCCGCCGGAAAGCCCGCAGCCCCACGGGCTGTGGGGCCACGCGAGTGGCTGCCAAAGAGCTTTCCAACGAGGCACGGCTTTCCCTCCTGGCTCTTCGGGCGTGGGAGCTGTCGCCAGAGCCGCGGCCCTACCGGAAAATGCTTCGCAGGCTGCCGCGGTGGCGCCATGTGGTCGCAGGTGTCGCCGAGGCTGATGGCCGCCGGAAAGCCCGCAGCCCCACGGGCTGTGGGGCCACGCGAGCGGCTGCCAAAGAGCTTTCCAACGAGGCACGGCTTTCCCTCCTGGCTCTTCGAGCGTAGGAGCTGTCGCCAGAGCTGCGGCCCTACCGGAAAATGCTTCGCAGGCTGGCGCGGCGGCGACACATGGGCGCCGGTGTCGCCGAGGCTGATGGCCGCCGGAAAGCCCGCAGCCCCACGGGCTGTGGGGCCACGCGAGCGGCTGCCAAAGAGCTTTCCAAGGAGGCACGGCTTTCCCTCCTGGCTCTTCGGGCGTGGGAGCTGTCGCCAGAGCCGCGGCACTACCGGAAAATGCTTCGCAGGCTGGCGCGGCGGCGCCACGTGGGCGCCGGTGTCGCCGAGGCTGACGGCCGCCGAAAAGCCCGCAGCCCCACGGGCTGTGGGACCACGCAAGCGGCTGCCAAAGAGCTTTCCAACGAGGCACGGCTTTCCCTCCTGGCTCTTCGGGCGTGGGAGCTGTCGCCAGAGACGCGGCCCTACCGGAAAATGCTTCGCAGGCTGGCGCGGCGGCGCCACGTGGTCGCCGGTGTCGCCGAGGCTGACGGCCGCCGGAAAGCCCGCAGCCCCACGGGCTGTGGGGCCACGCGAGCGGCTGCCAAAGAGCTTTCCAACGAGGCACGGCTTTCCCTCGTGGCTCTTTGGGCGTGGGAGCTGTCGCCAGAGCCGCGGCCCTACCGGAAAATGCTTCGCAGGCTGGCGCGGCGGCGCCACGTGGTCGCAGGTGTCGCCGAGGCTGACGGCCGCCGGAAAGCCCGCAGCCCCACGGGCTGTGGGGCCACGCGAGCGGCTGCCAAAGAGCTTTCCAAGGAGGCACGGCTTTCCCTCCTGGCTCTTCGGGTGTGGGAGCTGTCGCCAGAGCCGCGGCCCTACCGGAAAATGCTTCGCAGGCTGGCGCGGCGGCGCCACGTCGTCGCAGGTGTCGCCGAGGCTGACGGCCGCCGGAAAGCCCGCAGCCCCACGGGCTGTGGGGCCACGCGAGCGGCTGCCAAAGAGCTTTCCAACGAGGCACGGCTTTCCCTCCTGGCTCTTCGGGCGTGGCAGCTGTCGCCAGAGCCGCGGCCCTACCGGAAAATGCTTCACAGGCTGGCGCGGCGGCGCCACGTGGTCGCCGGTGTCGCCGAGGCTGACGGCCGCCGGAAAGCCCGCAGCCCCACGGGCTGTGGGGCCACGCGAGCGGCTGCCAAAGAGGTTTCCAACGAGGCACGGCTTTCCCTCCTGGCTCTTCGGGCGTGGGAGCTGTCGCCAGAGCCGCGGCCCTACCGGAAAATGCTTCGCAGGCTGGCGCGGCGGCGCCACGTGGGCGCTGGTGTCGCCGAGGCTGACGGCCGCCGGAAAGCCCGCAGCCCCACGGGCTGTGGGGCCACGCGAGCGGCTGCCAAAGAGCTTTCCAACGAGGCACGGCTTTCCCTCCTGGCTCTTTGGGCGTGGCAGCTGTCGCCAGAGCCGCGGCCCTACCGGAAAATGCTTCACAGGCTGGCGCGGCGGCGCCACGTGGTCGCCGGTGTCGCCGAGGCTTACGGCCGCCGGAAAGCCCGCAGCCCCACGGGCTGTGGGACCACGCAAGCGGCTGCCAAAGATGTTTCCAACGAGGCACGGCTTTCCCTCCTGGCTCTTCGGGCGTGGGAGCTGTCGCCAGAGACGCGGCCCTACCGGAAAATGCTTCGCAGGCTGGCGCGGCGGCGCCACGTGAGCAATGGTGTCGCCGAGGCTGACGGCCGCCGGAAAGCCCGCAGCCCCACGGGCTGTGGGGCCACGCGAGCGGCTGCCAAAGAGCTTTCCAACGAGGCACGGCTTTCCCTCGTGGCTCTTCGGGTGTGGGAGCTGTCGCCAGAGCCGCGGCCCTACCGGAAAATGCTTCGCAGGCTGGCGCGGCGGCGCCACGTCGTCGCAGGTGTCGCCGAGGCTGACGGCCGCCGGAAAGCCCGCAGCCCCACGGGCTGTGGGGCCACGCCAGCGGCTGCCAAAGAGCTTTCCAACGAGGCACGGCTTTCCCTCCTGGCTCTTTGGGCGTGGGAGCTGTCGCCAGAGCCGCGGCCCTACCGGAAAATGCTTCGCAGGCTGGCGCGGCGGCGCCACGTGGTCGCAGGTGTCGCCGAGGCTGACGGCCGCCGGAAAGCCCGCAGCCCCACGGGCTGTGGGGCCACGCGAGCGGCTGCCAAAGAGCTTTCCAACGAGGCACGGCTTTCCCTCCTGGCTCTTCGGGTGTGGGAGCTGTCGCCAGAGCCGCGGCCCTACCGGAAAATGCTTCGCAGGCTGGCGCGGCGGCGCCACGTCGTCGCAGGTGTCGCCGAGGCTGACGGCCGCCGGAAAGCCCGCAGCCCCACGGGCTGTGGGGCCACGCGAGCGGCTGCCAAAGAGCTTTCCAAGGAGGCACGGCTTTCCCTCCTGGCTCTTCGAGCGTGGGAGCTGTGGCCAGAGCCGCGGCCCTACCGGAAAATGCTTCGCAGGCTGCGACGGCGGCGCCACGTGGGCACTGGTGTCGCCGAGGCAGACGGCCGCCGAAAAGCCCGCAGCCCCACGGGCTGTGGGGCCACGCGAGCGGCTGCCAAAGAGCTTTCCAAGGAGGCACGGCTTTCCCTCCTGGCTCTTCGGGCGTGGGAGCTGTCGCCAGAGCCGCGGCCCTACCGGAAAATGCTTCCCAGGCTGGCGCGGCGGCGCCACATGGGCGCCGGTGTCGCCGAGGCTGACGGCCGCCGGAAAGCCCGCAGCCCCACGGGCTGTGGGGCCACACGAGCGGCTGCCAAAGAGCTTTCCAACGAGGCACGGCTTTCCCTCCTGGCTCTTCGGGTGTGGGAGCTGTCGCCAGAGCCGCGGACCTACCGGAAAATGCTTCGCAGGCTGGCGCGGCGGTGCCACGTCGTCGCAGGTGTCGCCGAGGCTGACGGCCGCCGGAAAGCCCGCAGCCCCACGGGCTGTGGGGCCACGCGAGCGGCTGCCAAAGAGCTTTCCAAGGAGGCACGGCTTTCCCTCCTGGCTCTTCGGGCGTGGGAGCTGTCGCCAGAGCCGCGGCACTACCGGAAAATGCTTCCCCGGCTGGCGCGGCGGCGCCACGTGGGCGCCGGTGTCGCCGAGGCTGACGGCCGCCGGAAAGCCCGCAGCCCCACGGGCTGTGGGGCCACACGAGCGGCTGCCAAAGAGCTTTCCAACGAGGCACGGCTTTCCCTCCTGGCTCTTCGGGTGTGGGAGCTGTCGCCAGAGCCGCGGCCCTACCGGAAAATGCTTCGCAGGCTGGCGCGGCGGTGCCACGTCGTCGCAGGTGTCGCCGAGGCTGACGGCCGCCGGAAAGCCCGCAGCCCCACGGGCTGTGGGGCCACGCGAGCGGCTGCCAAAGAGCTTTCCAAGGAGGCACGGCTTTCCCTCCTGGCTCTTCGGGCGTGGGAGCTGTCGCCAGAGCCGCGGCCCTACCGGAAAATGCTTCGCAGGCTGCGACGGTGGCGCCACGTGGGCACTGGTGTCGCCGAGGCTGACGGCCGCCGAAAAGCC
Organism: Rissa tridactyla; assembly: GCF_028500815.1. Taxonomy (NCBI): domain Eukaryota; kingdom Metazoa; phylum Chordata; class Aves; order Charadriiformes; family Laridae; genus Rissa; species Rissa tridactyla. Next base: position 13,698 of record NW_026529596.1, read on the forward strand.
CGCAGCCCCACGGGCTGTGGGGCCACGCGAGCGGCTGCCAAAGAGCTTTCCAAGGAGGCACGGCTTTCCCTCCTGGCTCTTCGGGCGTGGGAGCTGTCGCCAGAGCCGCGGCCCTACCGGAAAATGCTTCCCCGGCTGGCGCGGCGGCGACATGTGGGCGCCGGTGTGGCCGAGGCTGACGGCCGCCGGAAAGCCCGCAGCCCCACGGGCTGTGGGGCCACACGAGCGGCTGCCAAAGAGCTTTCCAACGAGGCACGGCTTTCCCTCCTGGCTCTTCGGGTGTGGGAGCTGTCGCCAGAGCCGCGGCCCTACCGGAAAATGCTTCGCAGGCTGGCGCGGCGGTGCCACGTCGTCGCAGGTGTCGCCGAGGCTGACGGCCGCCGGAAAGCCCGCAGCCCCACGGGCTGTGGGGCCACGCGAGCGGCTGCCAAAGAGCTTTCCAAGGAGGCACGGCTTTCCCTCCTGGCTCTTCGGGCGTGGGAGCTGTCGCCAGAGCCGCGGCCCTACCGGAAAATGCTTCGCAGGCTGGCGCGGCGGCGCCACGTGAGCAATGGTGTCGCCGAGGCTGACGGCCGCCGGAAAGCCCGCAGCCCCACGGGCTGTGGGGCCACGCCAGCGGCTGCCAAAGAGCTTTCCAAGGAGGCACGGCTTTCCCTCCTGGCTCTTCGGGCGTGGGAGCTGTCGCCAGAGCCGCGGCCCTACCGGAAAATGCTTCGCAGGCTGGCGCGGCGGCGCCACGTCGTCGCAGGTGTCGCCGAGGCTGACGGCCGCCGGAAAGCCCGCAGCCCCACGGGCTGTGGGGCCACGCGAGCGGCTGCCAAAGAGCTTTCCAAGGAGGCACGGCTTTCCCTCCTGGCTCTTCGGGCGTGGGAGCTGTCGCCAGAGCCGCGGCCCTACCGGAAAATGCTTCCCAGGCTGGCGCGGCGGCGCCACATGGGCGCCGGTGTCGCCGAGGCTGACGGCCGCCGGAAAGCCCGCAGCCCCACGGGCTGTGGGGCCACACGAGCGGCTGCCAAAGAGCTTTCCAACGAGGCACGGCTTTCCCTCCTGGCTCTTCGGGTGTGGGAGCTGTCGCCAGAGCCGCGGACCTACCGGAAAATGCTTCGCAGGCTGGCGCGGCGGTGCCACGTCGTCGCAGGTGTCGCCGAGGCTGACGGCCGCCGGAAAGCCCGCAGCCCCACGGGCTGTGGGGCCACGCGAGCGGCTGCCAAAGAACTTTCCAACGAGGCACGGCTTTCCCTCCTGGCTCTTCGGGCGTGGGAGCTGTCGCCAGAGCCGCGGCACTACCGGAAAATGCTTCCCCGGCTGGCGCGGCGGCGCCACGTGGGCGCCGGTGTCGCCGAGGCTGACGGCCGCCGGAAAGCCCGCAGCCCCACGGGCTGTGGGGCCACGCGAGCGGCTGCCAAAGAGCTTTCCAACGAGGCACGGCTTTCCCTCCTGGCTCTTCGGGTGTGGGAGCTGTCGCCAGAGCCGCGGCCCTACCGGAAAATGCTTCGCAGGCTGGCGCGGCGGTGCCACGTCGTCGCAGGTGTCGCCGAGGCTGACGGCCGCCGGAAAGCCCGCAGCCCCACGGGCTGTGGGGCCACGCGAGCGGCTGCCAAAGAGCTTTCCAAGGAGGCACGGCTTTCCCTCCTGGCTCTTCGGGCGTGGGAGCTGTCGCCAGAGCCGCGGCCCTACCGGAAAATGCTTCGCAGGCTGCGACGGCGGCGCCACGTGGGCACTGGTGTCGCCGAGGCTGACGGCCGCCGAAAAGCCCGCAGCCCCACGGGCTGTGGGGCCACGCGAGCGGCTGCCAAAGAGCTTTCCAAGGAGGCACGGCTTTCCCTCCTGGCTCTTCGGGCGTGGGAGCTGTCGCCAGAGCCGCGGCCCTACCGGAAAATGCTTCCCCGGCTGGCGCGGCGGCGCCACGTGGGCGCCGGTGTCGCCGAGGCTGACGGCCGCCGGAAAGCCCGCAGCCCCACGGGCTGTGGGGCCACACGAGCGGCTGCCAAAGAGCTTTCCAACGAGGCACGGCTTTCCCTCCTGGCTCTTCGGGTGTGGGAGCTGTCGCCAGAGCCGCGGCCCTACCGGAAAATGCTTCGCAGGCTGGCGCGGCGGTGCCACGTCGTCGCAGGTGTCGCCGAGGCTGACGGCCGCCGGAAAGCCCGCAGCCCCACGGGCTGTGGGGCCACGCGAGCGGCTGCCAAAGAGCTTTCCAAGGAGGCACGGCTTTCCCTCCTGGCTCTTCGGGCGTGGGAGCTGTCGCCAGAGCCGCGGCCCTACCGGAAAATGCTTCGCAGGCTGGCGCGGCGGCGCCACGTGAGCAATGGTGTCGCCGAGGCTGACGGCCGCCGGAAAGCCCGCAGCCCCACGGGCTGTGGGGCCACGCCAGCGGCTGCCAAAGAGCTTTCCAAGGAGGCACGGCTTTCCCTCCTGGCTCTTCGGGCGTGGGAGCTGTCGCCAGAGCCGCGGCCCTACCGGAAAATGCTTCGCAGGCTGGCGCGGCGGCGCCACGTCGTCGCAGGTGTCGCCGAGGCTGACGGCCGCCGGAAAGCCCGCAGCCCCACGGGCTGTGGGGCCACGCGAGCGCCTGCCAAAGAGCTTTCCAAGGAGGCACAACTTTCTCTCCTGGCTCTTTGGGCGTGGGAGCTGTCGCCAGAGCCGCGGCCCTACCGGATAATGCTTCGCAGGCTGGCGCGGCGGCGCCACGTGGGCACTGCTGTCGCCGAGGCTGACGGCCGCCGGAAAGCCCGCAGCCCCACGGGCTGTGGGGCCACGCGAGCGGCTGCCAAAGAGCTTTCCAACGAGGCACGGCTTTCCCTCCTGGCTCTTTGGGCGTGGGAGCTGTCGCCAGAGCCACGGCCCTACCGGAAAATGCTTCGCAGGCTGGCGCGGCGGCGCCACGTGGTCGCAGGTGTCGCCGAGGCTGACGGCCGCCGGAAAGCCCGCAGCCCCACGGGCTGTGGGGCCACGCCAGCGGCTGCCAAAGAGCTTTCCAAGGAGGCACGGCTTTCCCTCCTGGCTCTTCGGGCGTGGGAGCTGTCGCCAGAGCCGCGGCCCCACCGGAAAATGCTTCGCAGGCTGGCGCGGCGGCGCCACCTCGTCGCAGGTGTCGCCGAGGCTGACGGCCGCCGGAAAGCCCGCAGCCCCACGGGCTGTGGGGCCACGCGAGTGTCTGCCAAAGAGCTTTCCAACGAGGCACGGCTTTCCCTCCTGGCTCTTCGGGCGTGGGAGCTGTCGCCAGAGCCGCGGCCCTACCGGAAAATGCTTCGCAGGCTGCCGCGGTGGCGCCATGTGGTCGCAGGTGTCGCCGAGGCTGATGGCCGCCGGAAAGCCCGCAGCCCCACGGGCTGTGGGGCCACGCGAGCGGCTGCCAAAGAGCTTTCCAACGAGGCACGGCTTTCCCTCCTGGCTCTTCGAGCGTAGGAGCTGTCGCCAGAGCTGCGGCCCTACCGGAAAATGCTTCGCAGGCTGGCGCGGCGGCGACACATGGGCGCCGGTGTCGCCGAGGCTGATGGCCGCCGGAAAGCCCGCAGCCCCACGGGCTGTGGGGCCACGCGAGCGGCTGCCAAAGAGCTTTCCAAGGAGGCACGGCTTTCCCTCCTGGCTCTTCGGGCGTGGGAGCTGTCGCCAGAGCCGCGGCACTACCGGAAAATGCTTCGCAGGCTGGCGCGGCGGCGCCACGTGGGCGCCGGTGTCGCCGAGGCTGACGGCCGCCGAAAAGCCCGCAGCCCCACGGGCTGTGGGGCCACGCCAGCGGCTGCCAAAGAGCTTTCCAACGAGGCACGGCTTTCCCTCCTGGCTCTTCGGGCGTGGGAGCTGTCGCCAGAGACGCGGCCCTACCGGAAAATGCTTCGCAGGCTGGCGCGGCGGCGCCACGTGGTCGCCGGTGTCGCCGAGGCTGACGGCCGCCGGAAAGCCCGCAGCCCCACGGGCTGTGGGACCACGCAAGCGGCTGCCAAAGAGGTTTCCAACGAGGCACGGCTTTCCCTCCTGGCTCTTCGGGCGTGGGAGCTGTCGCCAGAGCCGCGGCCCTACCGGAAAATGCTTCGCAGGCTGGCGCGGCGGCGCCACGTGAGCAATGGTGTCGCCGAGGCTGACGGCCGCCGGAAAGCCCGCAGCCCCACGGGCTGTGGGGCCACGCGAGCGGCTGCCAAAGAGCTTTCCAACGAGGCACGGCTTTCCCTCGTGGCTCTTTGGGCGTGGGAGCTGTCGCCAGAGCCGCGGCCCTACCGGAAAATGCTTCGCAGGCTGGCGCGGCGGCGCCACGTGGTCGCAGGTGTCGCCGAGGCTGACGGCCGCCGGAAAGCCCGCAGCCCCACGGGCTGTGGGGCCACGCGAGCGGCTGCCAAAGAGCTTTCCAACGAGGCACGGCTTTCCCTCCTGGCTCTTCGGGCGTGGGAGCTGTCGCCAGAGCCGCGGCCCTACCGGAAAATGCTTCGCAGGCTGGCGCGGCGGCGCCACGTGAGCAATGGTGTCGCTGAGGCTGACGGCCGCCGGAAAGCCCGCAGCCCCACGGGCTGTGGGGCCACGCGAGCGGCTGCCAAAGAGCTTTCCAACGAGGCACGGCTTTCCCTCGTGGCTCTTTGGGCGTGGGAGCTGTCGCCAGAGCCGCGGCCCTACCGGAAAATGCTTCGCAGGCTGGCGCGGCGGCGCCACGTGGTCGCAGGTGTCGCCGAGGCTGACGGCCGCCGGAAAGCCCGCAGCCCCACGGGCTGTGGGGCCACGCGAGCGGCTGCCAAAGAGCTTTCCAACGAGGCACGGCTTTCCCTCCTGGCTCTTCGGGTGTGGGAGCTGTCGCCAGAGCCGCGGCCCTACCGGAAAATGCTTCGCAGGCTGGCGCGGCGGCGCCACGTCGTCGCAGGTGTCGCCGAGGCTGACGGCCGCCGGAAAGCCCGCAGCCCCACGGGCTGTGGGGCCACGCGAGCGGCTGCCAAAGAGCTTTCCAACGAGGCACGGCTTTCCCTCCTGGCTCTTCGGGCGTGGCAGCTGTCGCCAGAGCCGCGGGCCTACCGGAAAATGCTTCACAGGCTGGCGCGGCGGCGCCACGTGGTCGCCGGTGTCGCCGAGGCTGACGGCCGCCGGAAAGCCCGCAGCCCCACGGGCTGTGGGGCCACACGAGCGGCTGCCAAAGAGCTTTCCAACGAGGCACGGCTTTCCCTCCTGGCTCTTCGGGTGTGGGAGCTGTCGCCAGAGCCGCGGCCCTACCGGAAAATGCTTCGCAGGCTGGCGCGGCGGTGCCACGTCGTCGCAGGTGTCGCCGAGGCTGACGGCCGCCGGAAAGCCCGCAGCCCCACGGGCTGTGGGGCCACGCGAGCGGCTGCCAAAGAGCTTTCCAAGGAGGCACGGCTTTCCCTCCTGGCTCTTCGGGCGTGGGAGCTGTCGCCAGAGCCGCGGCCCTACCGGAAAATGCTTCGCAGGCTGCGACGGCGGCGCCACGTGGGCACTGGTGTCGCCGAGGCTGACGGCCGCCGAAAAGCCCGCAGCCCCACGGGCTGTGGGGCCACGCGAGCGGCTGCCAAAGAGCTTTCCAAGGAGGCACGGCTTTCCCTCCTGGCTCTTCGGGCGTGGGAGCTGTCGCCAGAGCCGCGGCCCTACCGGAAAATGCTTCGCAGGCTGGCGCGGCGGCGCCACGTGGTCGCCGGTGTCGCCGAGGCTGACGGCCGCCGGAAAGCCCGCAGCCCCACGGGCTGTGGGGCCACGCGAGCGGCTGCCAAAGAGCTTTCCAAGGAGGCACGGCTTTCCCTCCTGGCTCTTCGGGCGTGGGAGCTGTCGCCAGAGCCGCGGCCCTACCGGAAAATGCTTCGCAGGCTGGCGCGGCGGCGCCACGTCGTCGCAGGTGTCGCCGAGGCTGACGGCCGCCGGAAAGCCCGCAGCCCCACGGGCTGTGGGGCCACGCCAGCGGCTGCCAAAGAGCTTTCCAACGAGGCACGGCTTTCCCTCCTGGCTCTTTGGGCGTGGGAGCTGTCGCCAGAGCCGCGGCCCTACCGGAAAATGCTTCGCAGGCTGGCGCGGCAGCGCCACGTGGTCGCAGGTGTCGCCGAGGCTGACGGCCGCCGGAAAGCCCGCAGCCCCACGGGCTGTGGGGCCACGCGAGCGGCTGCCAAAGAGCTTTCCAACGAGGCACGGCTTTCCCTCCTGGCTCTTCGGGTGTGGGAGCTGTCGCCAGAGCCGCGGCCCTACCGGAAAATGCTTCGCAGGCTGGCGCGGCGGCGCCACGTCGTCGCAGGTGTCGCCGAGGCTGACGGCCGCCGGAAAGCCCGCAGCCCCACGGGCTGTGGGGCCACGCGAGCGGCTGCCAAAGAGCTTTCCAAGGAGGCACGGCTTTCCCTCCTGGCTCTTCGAGCGTGGGAGCTGTGGCCAGAGCCGCGGCCCTACCGGAAAATGCTTCGCAGGCTGCGACGGCGGCGCCACGTGGGCACTGGTGTCGCCGAGGCAGACGGCCGCCGAAAAGCCCGCAGCCCCACGGGCTGTGGGGCCACGCGAGCGGCTGCCAAAGAGCTTTCCAAGGAGGCACGGCTTTCCCTCCTGGCTCTTCGGGCGTGGGAGCTGTCGCCAGAGCCGCGGCCCTACCGGAAAATGCTTCCCAGGCTGGCGTGGCGGCGCCACATGGGCGCCGGTGTCGCCGAGGCTGACGGCCGCCGGAAAACCCGCAGCCCCACGGGCTGTGGGGCCACACGAGCGGCTGCCAAAGAGCTTTCCAACGAGGCACGGCTTTCCCTCCTGGCTCTTCGGGTGTGGGAGCTGTCGCCAGAGCCGCGGACCTACCGGAAAATGCTTCGCAGGCTGGCGCGGCGGCGCCACGTCGTCGCAGGTGTCGCCGAGGCTGACGGCCGCCGGAAAGCCCGCAGCCCCACGGGCTGTGGGGCCACGCGAGCGGCTGCCAAAGAGCTTTCCAACGAGGCACGGCTTTCCCTCCTGGCTCTTCGGGCGTGGGAGCTGTCGCCAGAGCCGCGGCACTACCGGAAAATGCTTCCCCGGCTGGCGCGGCGGCGCCACGTGGGCGCCGGTGTCGCCGAGGCTGACGGCCGCCGGAAAGCCCGCAGCCCCACGGGCTGTGGGGCCACACGAGCGGCTGCCAAAGAGCTTTCCAACGAGGCACGGCTTTCCCTCCTGGCTCTTCGGGTGTGGGAGCTGTCGCCAGAGCCGCGGCCCTACCGGAAAATGCTTCGCAGGCTGGCGCGGCGGTGCCACGTCGTCGCAGGTGTCGCCGAGGCTGACGGCCGCCGGAAAGCCCGCAGCCCCACGGGCTGTGGGGCCACGCGAGCGGCTGCCAAAGAGCTTTCCAAGGAGGCACGGCTTTCCCTCCTGGCTCTTCGGGCGTGGGAGCTGTCGCCAGAGCCGCGGCCCTACCGGAAAATGCTTCGCAGGCTGCGACGGAGGCGCCACGTGGGCGCCGGTGTCGCCGAGGCTGACGGCCGCCGAAAAGCCCGCAGCCCCACGGGCTGTGGGGCCACGCGAGCGGCTGCCAAAGAGCTTTCCAAGGAGGCACGGCTTTCCCTCCTGGCTCTTCGGGCGTGGGAGCTGTCGCCAGAGCCGCGGCCCTACCGGAAAATGCTTCCCCGGCTGGCGCGGCGGCGCCACGTGGGCGTCGGTGTCGCCGAGGCTGACGGCCGCCGGAAAGCCCGCAGCCCCACGGGCTGTGGGGCCACGCCAGCGGCTGCCAAAGAGCTTTCCAACGAGGCACGGCTTTCCCTCCTGGCTCTTCGGGTGTGGGAGCTGTCGCCAGAGCCGCGGCCCTACCGGAAAATGCTTCGCAGGCTGGCGCGGCGGTGCCACGTCGTCGCAGGTGTCGCCGAGGCTGACGGCCGCCGGAAAGCCCGCAGCCCCACGGGCTGTGGGGCCACGCGAGCGGCTGCCAAAGAGCTTTCCAAGGAGGCACGGCTTTCCCTCCTGGCTCTTCGGGCGTGGGAGCTGTCGCCAGAGCCGCGGCCCTACCGGAAAATGCTTCGCAGGCTGGCGCGGCGGCGCCACGTGAGCAATGGTGTCGCCGAGGCTGACGGCCGCCGGAAAGCCCGCAGCCCCACGGGCTGTGGGGCCACGCCAGCGGCTGCCAAAGAGCTTTCCAAGGAGGCACGGCTTTCCCTCCTGGCTCTTCGGGCGTGGGAGCTGTCGCCAGAGCCGCGGCCCTACCGGAAAATGCTTCGCAGGCTGGCGCGGCGGCGCCACGTCGTCGCAGGTGTCGCCGAGGCTGACGGCCGCCGGAAAGCCCGCAGCCCCACGGGCTGTGGGGCCACGCGAGTGGCTGCCAAAGAGCTTTCCAAGGAGGCACAACTTTCTCTCCTGGCTCTTTGGGCGTGGGAGCTGTCGCCAGAGCCGCGGCCCTACCGGAAAATGCTTCGCAGGCTGGCGCGGCGGCGCCACGTGGGCACTGCTGTCGCCGAGGCTGACGGCCGCCGGAAAGCCCGCAGCCCCACGGGCTGTGGGGCCACGCGAGCGGCTGCCAAAGAGCTTTTCAAGGAGGCACGGCTTTCCCTCCTGGCTCTTCGGGCGTGGGAGCTGTCGCCAGAGCCGCGGCCCTACCGGAAAATGCTTTGCAGGCAGGCGCGGAGGCACCACGTGGGCGCCGGTGTCGCCGAGGCTGACGGCCGCCGGAAAGCCCGCAGCCCCACGGGCTGTGGGGCCACGCGAGCGGCTGCCAAAGAGCTTTCCAACGAGGCATGGCTTTCCCTCGCGGCTCTTCGGGCGTGGGAGCTGTCGCCAGAGCCGCGGCCCCACCGGAAAATGCTTCGCAGGCTGGCGCGGCGGCACCACGTGGTCGCAGGTGTCGCCGAGGCTGACGGCCGCCGGAAAGCCCGCAGCCCCACGGGCTGTGGGGCCACGCGAGCGGCTGCCAAAGAGCTTTCCAACGAGGCACGGCTTTCCCTCCTGGCTCTTTGGGCGTGGGAGCTGTCGCCAGAGCCACGGCCCTACCGGAAAATGCTTCGCAGGCTGGCGCGGCGGCGCCACGTGGTCGCAGGTGTCGCCGAGGCTGACGGCCGCCGGAAAGCCCGCAGCCCCACGGGCTGTGGGGCCACGCCAGCGGCTGCCAAAGAGCTTTCCAAGGAGGCACGGCTTTCCCTCCTGGCTCTTCGGGCGTGGGAGCTGTCGCCAGAGCCGCGGACCCACCGGAAAATGCTTCGCAGGCTGGCGCGGCGGCGCCACGTGGTCGCAGGTGTCGCCGAGGCTGACGGCCGCCGGAAAGCCCGCAGCCCCACGGGCTGTGGGGCCACGCGAGCGGCTGCCAAAGAGCTTTCCAACGAGGCACGGCTTTCCCTCCTGGCTCTTCGGGCGTGGGAGCTGTCGCCAGAGCCGCGGCCCTACCGGAAAATGCTTCGCAGGCTGCCGCGGTGGCGCCATGTGGTCGCAGGTGTCGCCGAGGCTGATGGCCGCCGGAAAGCCCGCAGCCCCACGGGCTGTGGGGCCACGCGAGCGGCTGCCAAAGAGCTTTCCAACGAGGCACGGCTTTCCCTCCTGGCTCTTCGAGCGTAGGAGCTGTCGCCAGAGCTGCGGCCCTACCGGAAAATGCTTCGCAGGCTGGCGCGGCGGCGACACATGGGCGCCGGTGTCGCCGAGGCTGATGGCCGCCGGAAAGCCCGCAGCCCCACGGGCTGTGGGGCCACGCGAGCGGCTGCCAAAGAGCTTTCCAAGGAGGCACGGCTTTCCCTCCTGGCTCTTCGGGCGTGGGAGCTGTCGCCAGAGCCGCGGCACTACCGGAAAATGCTTCGCAGGCTGGCGCGGCGGCGCCACGTGGTCGCAGGTGTCGCCGAGGCTGACGGCCGCCGAAAAGCCCGCAGCCCCACGGGCTGTGGGGCCACGCGAGCGGCTGCCAAAGAGCTTTCCAACGAGGCACGGCTTTCCCTCCTGGCTCTTCGGGCGTGGGAGCTGTCGCCAGAGACGCGGCCCTACCGGAAAATGCTTCGCAGGCTGGCGCGGCGGCGCCACGTGGTCGCCGGTGTCGCCGAGGCTGACGGCCGCCGGAAAGCCCGCAGCCCCACGGGCTGTGGGACCACGCAAGCGGCTGCCAAAGAGGTTTCCAACGAGGCACGGCTTTCCCTCCTGGCTCTTCGGGCGTGGGAGCTGTCGCCAGAGCCGCGGCCCTACCGGAAAATGCTTCGCAGGCTGGCGCGGCGGCGCCACGTGAGCAATGGTGTCGCCGAGGCTGACGGCCGCCGGAAAGCCCGCAGCCCCACGGGCTGTGGGGCCACGCGAGCGGCTGCCAAAGAGCTTTCCAACGAGGCACGGCTTTCCCTCGTGGCTCTTTGGGCGTGGGAGCTGTCGCCAGAGCCGCGGCCCTACCGGAAAATGCTTCGCAGGCTGGCGCGGCGGCGCCACGTGGTCGCAGGTGTCGCCGAGACTGACGGCCGCCGGAAAGCCCGCAGCCCCACGGGCTGTGGGGCCACGCGAGCGGCTGCCAAAGAGCTTTCCAACGAGGCACGGCTTTCCCTCCTGGCTCTTCGGGTGTGGGAGCTGTCGCCAGAGCCGCGGCCCTACCGGAAAATGCTTCGCAGGCTGGCGCGGCGGCGCCACGTCGTCGCAGGTGTCGCCGAGGCTGACGGCCGCCGGAAAGCCCGCAGCCCCACGGGCTGTGGGGCCACGCGAGCGGCTGCCAAAGAGCTTTCCAACGAGGCACGGCTTTCCCTCCTGGCTCTTCGGGCGTGGCAGCTGTCGCCAGAGCCACGGCCCTACCGGAAAATGCTTCACAGGCTGGCGCGGCGGCGCCACGTGGTCGCCGGTGTCGCCGAGGCTGACGGCCGCCGGAAAGCCCGCAGCCCCACGGGCTGTGGGGCCACGCGAGCGGCTGCCAAAGTGGTTTCCAACGAGGCACGGCTTTCCCTCCTGGCTCTTCGGGCGTGGGAGCTGTCGCCAGAGCCGCGGCCCTACCGGAAAATGCTTCGCAGGCTGGCGCGGCGGCGCCACGTGGGCGCTGGTGTCGCCGAGGCTGACGGCCGCCGGAAAGCCCGCAGCCCCACGGGCTGTGGGGCCACGCGAGCGGCTGCCAAAGAGCTTTCCAACGAGGCACGGCTTTCCCTCCTGGCTCTTCGGGCGTGGCAGCTGTCGCCAGAGCCGCGGCCCTACCGGAAAATGCTTCACAGGCTGGCGCGGCGGCGCCACGTGGTCGCCGGTGTCGCCGAGGCTGACGGCCGCCGGAAAGCCCGCAGCCCCACGGGCTGTGGGACCACGCAAGCGGCTGCCAAAGAGGTTTCCAACGAGGCACGGCTTTCCCTCCTGGCTCTTCGGGCGTGGGAGCTGTCGCCAGAGCCGCGGCCCTACCGGAAAATGCTTCGCAGGCTGGCGCGGCGGCGCCACGTGAGCAATGGTGTCGCCGAGGCTGACGGCCGCCGGAAAGCCCGCAGCCCCACGGGCTGTGGGGCCACGCGAGCGGCTGCCAAAGAGCTTTCCAACGAGGCACGGCTTTCCCTCGTGGCTCTTCTGGTGTGGGAGCTGTCGCCAGAGCCGCGGCCCTACCGGAAAATGCTTCGCAGGCTGGCGCGGCGGCGCCACGTCGTCGCAGGTGTCGCCGAGGCTGACGGCCGCCGGAAAGCCCGCAGCCCCACGGGCTGTGGGGCCACGCCAGCGGCTGCCAAAGAGCTTTCCAACGAGGCACGGCTTTCCCTCCTGGCTCTTTGGGCGTGGGAGCTGTCGCCAGAGCCGCGGCCCTACCGGAAAATGCTTCGCAGGCTGGCGCGGCGGCGCCACGTGGTCGCAGGTGTCGCCGAGGCTGACGGCCGCCGGAAAGCCCGCAGCCCCACGGGCTGTGGGGCCACGCGAGCGGCTGCCAAAGAGCTTTCCAACGAGGCACGGCTTTCCCTCCTGGCTCTTCGGGTGTGGGAGCTGTCGCCAGAGCCGCGGCCCTACCGGAAAATGCTTCGCAGGCTGGCGCGGCGGCGCCACGTCGTCGCAGGTGTCGCCGAGGCTGACGGCCGCCGGAAAGCCCGCAGCCCCACGGGCTGTGGGGCCACGCGAGCGGCTGCCAAAGAGCTTTCCAAGGAGGCACGGCTTTCCCTCCTGGCTCTTCGAGCGTGGGAGCTGTGGCCAGAGCCGCGGCCCTACCGGAAAATGCTTCGCAGGCTGCGACGGCGGCGCCACGTGGGCACTGGTGTCGCCGAGGCAGACGGCCGCCGAAAAGCCCGCAGCCCCACGGGCTGTGGGGCCACGCGAGCGGCTGCCAAAGAGCTTTCCAAGGAGGCACGGCTTTCCCTCCTGGCTCTTCGGGCGTGGGAGCTGTCGCCAGAGCCGCGGCCCTACCGGAAAATGCTTCCCAGGCTGGCGCGGCGGCGCCACATGGGCGCCGGTGTCGCCGAGGCTGACGGCCGCCGGAAAGCCCGCAGCCCCACGGGCTGTGGGGCCACACGAGCGGCTGCCAAAGAGCTTTCCAACGAGGCACGGCTTTCCCTCCTGGCTCTTCGGGTGTGGGAGCTGTCGCCAGAGCCGCGGACCTACCGGAAAATGCTTCGCAGGCTGGCGCGGCGGTGCCACGTCGTCGCAGGTGTCGCCGAGGCTGACGGCCGCCGGAAAGCCCGCAGCCCCACGGGCTGTGGGGCCACGCGAGCGGCTGCCAAAGAGCTTTCCAACGAGGCACGGCTTTCCCTCCTGGCTCTTCGGGCGTGGGAGCTGTCGCCAGAGCCGCGGCACTACCGGAAAATGCTTCCCCGGCTGGCGCGGCGGCGCCACGTGGGCGCCGGTGTCGCCGAGGCTGACGGCCGCCGGAAAGCCCGCAGCCCCACGGGCTGTGGGGCCACACGAGCGGCTGCCAAAGAGCTTTCCAAGGAGGCACGGCTTTCCCTCCTGGCTCTTCGGGTGTGGGAGCTGTCGCCAGAGCCGCGGCCCTACCGGAAAATGCTTCGCAGGCTGGCGCGGCGGTGCCACGTCGTCGCAGGTGTCGCCGAGGCTGACGGCCGCCGGAAAGCCCGCAGCCCCACGGGCTGTGGGGCCACGCGAGCGGCTGCCAAAGAGCTTTCCAACGAGGCACGGCTTTCCCTCCTGGCTCTTCGGGCGTGGGAGCTGTCGCCAGAGCCGCGGCCCTACCGGAAAATGCTTCGCAGGCTGCGACGGCGGCGCCACGTGGGCACTGGTGTCGCCGAGGCTGACGGCCGCCGAAAAGCCCGCAGCCCCACGGGCTGTGGGGCCACGCGAGCGGCTGCCAAAGAGCTTTCCAAGGAGGCACGGCTTTCCCTCCTGGCTCTTCGGGCGTGGGAGCTGTCGCCAGAGCCGCGGCCCTACCGGAAAATGCTTCCCCGGCTGGCGCGGCGGCGCCACGTGGGCGCCGGTGTCGCCGAGGCTGACGGCCGCCGGAAAGCCCGCAGCCCCACGGGCTGTGGGGCCACACGAGCGGCTGCCAAAGAGCTTTCCAACGAGGCACGGCTTTCCCTCCTGGCTCTTCGGGTGTGGGAGCTGTCGCCAGAGCCGCGGCCCTACCGGAAAATGCTTCGCAGGCTGGCGCGGCGGTGCCACGTCGTCGCAGGTGTCGCCGAGGCTGACGGCCGCCGGAAAGCCCGCAGCCCCACGGGCTGTGGGGCCACGCGAGCGGCTGCCAAAGAGCTTTCCAACGAGGCACGGCTTTCCCTCCTGGCTCTTCGGGTGTGGGAGCTGTCGCCAGAGCCGCGGCCCTACCGGAAAAAGCTTTGCAGGCAGGCGCGGCGGCACCACGTGGGCGCCGGTGTCGCCGAGGCTGACGGCCGCCGGAAAGCCCGCAGCCCCACGGGCTGTGGGGCCACGCGAGCGGCTGCCAAAGAGCTTTCCAAGGAGGCATGGCTTTCCCTCGCGGCTCTTCGGGCGTGGGAGCTGTCGCCAGAGCCGCGGCCCTACCGGAAAATGCTTCGCAGGCTGGCGCGGCGGCACCACGTGGTCGCAGGTGTCGCCGAGGCTGACGGCCGCCGGAAAGCCCGCAGCCCCACGGGCTGTGGGGCCACGCGAGCGGCTGCCAAAGAGCTTTCCAACGAGGCACGGCTTTCCCTCCTGGCTCTTCGGGTGTGGGAGCTGTCGCCAGAGCCGCGGCCCTACCGGAAAATGCTTCGCAGGCTGGCGCGGCGGCGCCACGTCGTCGCAGGTGTCGCCGAGGCTGACGGCCGCCGGAAAGCCCGCAGCCCCACGGGCTGTGGGGCCACGCGAGCGGCTGCCAAAGAGCTTTCCAAGGAGGCACGGCTTTCCCTCCTGGCTCTTCGAGCGTGGGAGCTGTCGCCAGAGCCGCTGCCCTACCGGAAAATGCTTCGCAGGCTGGCGCGGCGGCGCCACGTGGGCGCCGGTGTCGCCGAGGCTGACGGCCGCCGGAAAGCCCGCAGCCCCACGGGCTGTGGGGCCACACGAGCGGCTGCCAAAGAGCTTTCCAACGAGGCACGGCTTTCCCTCCTGGCTCTTCGGGCGTGGGAGCTGTCGCCAGAGCCGCGGCCCTACCGGAAAATGCTTTGCAGGCTGGCGCGGCGGTGCCACGTCGTCGCAGGTGTCGCCGAGGCTGACGGCCGCCGGAAAGCCCGCAGCCCCACGGGCTGTGGAGCCACGCGAGCGGCTGCCAAAGAGCTTTCCAACGAGGCACGGCTTTCCCTCCTGGCTCTTCGGGCGTTGGAGCTGTCGCCAGAGCCGCGGCCCTACCGGAAAATGCTTCGCAGGCTGGCGCGGCGGCGCCACGTCGTCGCAGGTGTCGCCGAGGCTGACGGCCGCCGGAAAGCCCGCAGCCCCACGGGCTGTGGGGCCACGCGAGCGCCTGCCAAAGAGCTTTCCAACGAGGCACGGCTTTCCCTCGTGGCTCTTCGGGCATGGGAGCTGTCGCCAGAGCCGCGGCCCTACCGGAAAATGCTTCGCAGGCTGGCGCGGCGGCGCCACGTCGTCGCAGGTGTCGCCGAGGCTGACGGCCGCCGGAAAGCCCGCAGCCCCACGGGCTGTGGGGCCACGCGAGCGCCTGCCAAAGAGCTTTCCAAGGAGGCACGGCTTTCCCTCCTGGCTCTTTGGGCGTGGGAGTTGTCGCCAGAGCCGCGGCCCTACCGGAAAATGCTTCGCAGGCTGGCGCGGCGGCGCCACGTGGGCACTGGTGTCGCCGAGGCTGACGGCCGCCGGAAAGCCCGCAGCCCCACAGGCTCTGGGGCCACGCGAGCGGCTGCCAAAGAGCTTTCCAAGGAGGCACGGCTTTCCCTCCTGGCTCTTCGGGCGTGGGAGCTGTCGCCAGAGCCGCGGCCCTACCGGAAAAAGCTTTGCAGGCAGGCGCGGCGGCACCACGTGGGCGCCGGTGTCGCCGAGGCTGACGGCCGCCGGAAAGCCCGCAGCCCCACGGGCTGTGGGGCCACGCGAGCGGCTGCCAAAGAGCTTTCCAAGGAGGCATGGCTTTCCCTCGCAGCTCTTCGGGCGTGGGAGCTGTCGCCAGAGCCGCGGCCCCACCGGAAAATGCTTCGCAGGCTGGCGCGGCGGCACCACGTGGTCGCAGGTGTCGCCGAGGCTGACGGCCGCCGGAAAGCCCGCAGCCCCACGGGCTGTGGGGCCACGCGAGCGGCTGCCAAAGAGCTTTCCAACGAGGCACGGCTTTCCCTCCTGGCTCTTCGGGTGTGGGAGCTGTCGCCAGAGCCGCGGCCCTACCGGAAAATGCTTCGCAGGCTGGCGCGGCGGCGCCACGTCGTCGCAGGTGTCGCCGAGGCTGACGGCCGCCGGAAAGCCCGCAGCCCCACGGGCTGTGGGGCCACGCGAGCGGCTGCCAAAGAGCTTTCCAATGAGGCACGGCTTTCCCTCCTGGCTCTTCGGGCGTGGGAGCTGTCGCCAGAGCCGCGGCCCTACCGGAAAATGCTTCGCAGGCTGGCGCGGCGGCGCCACGTGGTCACAGGTGTCGCCGAGGCTGACGGCCGCCGGAAAGCCCGCAGCCCCACGGGCTGTGGGGCCACGCGAGCGGCTGCCAAAGAGCTTTCCAACGAGGCACGGCTTTCCCTCCTGGCTCTTTGGGCGTGGGAGCTGTCGCCAGAGCCACGGCCCTACCGGAAAATGCTTCGCAGGCTGGCGCGGCGGCGCCACGTGGTCGCAGGTGTCGCCGAGGCTGACGGCCGCCGGAAAGCCCGCAGCCCCACGGGCTGTGGGCCCACGCGAGCGGCTGCCAAAGAGCTTTCCAACGAGGCACGGCTTTCCCTCGTGGCTCTTCGGGTGTGGGAGCTGTCGCCAGAGCCGCGGCCCTACCGGAAAATGCTTCGCAGGCTGGCGCGGCGGCGCCACGTGAGCAATGGTGTCGCCGAGGCTGACGGCCGCCGGAAAGCCCGCAGCCCCACGGGCTGTGGGGCCACGCGAGCGGCTGCCAAAGAGCTTTCCAAGGAGGCATGGCTTTCCCTCGTGGCTCTTCGGGTGTGGGAGCTGTCGCCAGAGCCGCGGCCCTACCGGAAAATGCTTCGCAGGCTGGCGCGGCGATGCCACGTCGTCGCAGGTGTCGCCGAGGCTGACGGCCGCCGGAAAGCCCGCAGCCCCACGGGCTGTGGGGCCACGCGAGCGGCTGCCAAAGAGCTTTCCAACGAGGCACGGCTTTCCCTCCTGGCTCTTTGGGCGTGGGAGCTGTCGCCAGAGCCGCGGCCCTACCGGAAAATGCTTCGCAGGCTGGCGCGGCGGCGCCACGTGGTCGCAGGTGTCGCCGAGGCTGACGGCCGCCGGAAAGCCCGCAGCCCCACGGGCTGTGGGGCCACGCGAGCGGCTGCCAAAGAGCTTTCCAACGAGGCACGGCTTTCCCTCCTGGCTCTTCGGGTGTGGGAGCTGTCGCCAGAGCCGCGGCCCTACCGGAAAATGCTTCGCAGGCTGGCGCGGCGGCGCCACGTCGTCGCAGGTGTCGCCGAGGCTGACGGCCGCCGGAAAGCCCGCAGCCCCACGGGCTGTGGGGCCACGCGAGCGGCTGCCAAAGAGCTTTCCAAGGAGGCACGGCTTTCCCTCCTGGCTCTTCGAGCGTGGGAGCTGTGGCCAGAGCCGCGGCCCTACCGGAAAATGCTTCGCAGGCTGCGACGGCGGCGCCACGTGGGCACTGGTGTCGCCGAGGCAGACGGCCGCCGAAAAGCCCGCAGCCCCACGGGCTGTGGGGCCACGCGAGCGGCTGCCAAAGAGCTTTCCAAGGAGGCACGGCTTTCCCTCCTGGCTCTTCGGGCGTGGGAGCTGTCGCCAGAGCCGCGGCCCTACCGGAAAATGCTTCCCAGGCTGGCGCGGCGGCGCCACATGGGCGCCGGTGTCGCCGAGGCTGACGGCCGCCGGAAAGCCCGCAGCCCCACGGGCTGTGGGGCCACACGAGCGGCTGCCAAAGAGCTTTCCAACGAGGCACGGCTTTCCCTCCTGGCTCTTCGGGTGTGGGAGCTGTCGCCAGAGCCGCGGACCTACCGGAAAATGCTTCGCAGGCTGGCGCGGCGGTGCCACGTCGTCGCAGGTGTCGCCGAGGCTGACGGCCGCCGGAAAGCCCGCAGCCCCACGGGCTGTGGGGCCACGCGAGCGGCTGCCAAAGAGCTTTCCAACGAGGCACGGCTTTCCCTCCTGGCTCTTCGGGCGTGGGAGCTGTCGCCAGAGCCGCGGCACTACCGGAAAATGCTTCCCCGGCTGGCGCGGCGGCGCCACGTGGGCGCCGGTGTCGCCGAGGCTGACGGCCGCCGGAAAGCCCGCAGCCCCACGGGCTGTGGGGCCACACGAGCGGCTGCCAAAGAGCTTTCCAACGAGGCACGGCTTTCCCTCCTGGCTCTTCGGGTGTGGGAGCTGTCGCCAGAGCCGCGGCCCTACCGGAAAATGCTTCGCAGGCTGGCGCGGCGGTGCCACGTCGTCGCAGGTGTCGCCGAGGCTGACGGCCGCCGGAAAGCCCGCAGCCCCACGGGCTGTGGGGCCACGCGAGCGGCTGCCAAAGAGCTTTCCAAGGAGGCACGGCTTTCCCTCCTGGCTCTTCGGGCGTGGGAGCTGTCGCCAGAGCCGCGGACCTACCGGAAAATGCTTCGCAGGCTGGCGCGGCGGTGCCACGTCGTCGCAGGTGTCGCCGAGGCTGACGGCCGCCGGAAAGCCCGCAGCCCCACGGGCTGTGGGGCCACGCGAGCGGCTGCCAAAGAGCTTTCCAACGAGGCACGGCTTTCCCTCCTGGCTCTTCGGGCGTGGGAGCTGTCGCCAGAGCCGCGGCACTACCGGAAAATGCTTCCCCGGCTGGCGCGGCGGCGCCACGTGGGCGCCGGTGTCGCCGAGGCTGACGGCCGCCGGAAAGCCCGCAGCCCCACGGGCTGTGGGGCCACACGAGCGGCTGCCAAAGAGCTTTCCAACGAGGCACGGCTTTCCCTCCTGGCTCTTCGGGTGTGGGAGCTGTCGCCAGAGCCGCGGCCCTACCGGAAAATGCTTCGCAGGCTGGCGCGGCGGTGCCACGTCGTCGCAGGTGTCGCCGAGGCTGACGGCCGCCGGAAAGCCCGCAGCCCCACGGGCTGTGGGGCCACGCGAGCGGCTGCCAAAGAGCTTTCCAAGGAGGCACGGCTTTCCCTCCTGGCTCTTCGGGCGTGGGAGCTGTCGCCAGAGCCGCGGCCCTACCGGAAAATGCTTCGCAGGCTGCGACGGCGGCGCCACGTGGGCACTGGTGTCGCCGAGGCTGACGGCCGCCGAAAAGCCCGCAGCCCCACGGGCTGTGGGGCCACGCGAGTGGCTGCCAAAGAGCTTTCCAAGGAGGCACGGCTTTCCCTCCTGGCTCTTCGGGCGTGGGAGCTGTCGCCAGAGCCGCGGCCCTACCGGAAAATGCTTCCCCGGCTGGCGCGGCGGCGCCACGTGGGCGCCGGTGTCGCCGAGGCTGACGGCCGCCGGAAAGCCCGCAGCCCCACGGGCTGTGGGGCCACACGAGCGGCTGCCAAAGAGCTTTCCAACGAGGCACGGCTTTCCCTCCTGGCTCTTCGGGTGTGGGAGCTGTCGCCAGAGCCGCGGCCCTACCGGAAAATGCTTCGCAGGCTGGCGCGGCGGTGCCACGTCGTCGCAGGTGTCGCCGAGGCTGACGGCCGCCGGAAAGCCCGCAGCCCCACGGGCTGTGGGGCCACGCGAGCGGCTGCCAAAGAGCTTTCCAACGAGGCACGGCTTTCCCTCCTGGCTCTTCGGGTGTGGGAGCTGTCGCCAGAGCCGCGGCCCTACCGGAAAAAGCTTTGCAGGCAGGCGCGGCGGCACCACGTGGGCGCCGGTGTCGCCGAGGCTGACGGCCGCCGGAAAGCCCGCAGCCCCACGGGCTGTGGGGCCACGCGAGCGGCTGCCAAAGAGCTTTCCAAGGAGGCATGGCTTTCCCTCGCGGCTCTTCGGGCGTGGGAGCTGTCGCCAGAGCCGCGGCCCCACCGGAAAATGCTTCGCA
This sequence comes from Rissa tridactyla, assembly GCF_028500815.1. Classification (NCBI taxonomy): domain Eukaryota; kingdom Metazoa; phylum Chordata; class Aves; order Charadriiformes; family Laridae; genus Rissa; species Rissa tridactyla. Next base: position 32,941 of record NW_026529596.1, read on the forward strand.
GGCTGGCGCGGCGGCACCACGTGGTCGCAGGTGTCGCCGAGGCTGACGGCCGCCGGAAAGCCCGCAGCCCCACGGGCTGTGGGGCCACGCGAGCGGCTGCCAAAGAGCTTTCCAACGAGGCACGGCTTTCCCTCCTGGCTCTTCGGGTGTGGGAGCTGTCGCCAGAGCCGCGGCCCTACCGGAAAATGCTTCGCAGGCTGGCGCGGCGGCGCCACGTCGTCGCAGGTGTCGCCGAGGCTGACGGCCGCCGGAAAGCCCGCAGCCCCACGGGCTGTGGGGCCACGCGAGCGGCTGCCAAAGAGCTTTCCAAGGAGGCACGGCTTTCCCTCCTGGCTCTTCGAGCGTGGGAGCTGTCGCCAGAGCCGCTGCCCTACCGGAAAATGCTTCGCAGGCTGGCGCGGCGGCGCCACGTGGGCGCCGGTGTCGCCGAGGCTGACGGCCGCCGGAAAGCCCGCAGCCCCACGGGCTGTGGGGCCACACGAGCGGCTGCCAAAGAGCTTTCCAACGAGGCACGGCTTTCCCTCCTGGCTCTTCGGGTGTGGGAGCTGTCGCCAGAGCCGCGGCCCTACCGGAAAATGCTTTGCAGGCTGGCGCGGCGGTGCCACGTCGTCGCAGGTGTCGCCGAGGCTGACGGCCGCCGGAAAGCCCGCAGCCCCACGGGCTGTGGAGCCACGCGAGCGGCTGCCAAAGAGCTTTCCAACGAGGCACGGCTTTCCCTCCTGGCTCTTCGGGCGTTGGAGCTGTCGCCAGAGCCGCGGCCCTACCGGAAAATGCTTCGCAGGCTGGCGCGGCGGCGCCACGTCGTCGCAGTTGTCGCCGAGGCTGACGGCCGCCGGAAAGCCCGCAGCCCCACGGGCTGTGGGGCCACGCGAGCGCCTGCCAAAGAGCTTTCCAACGAGGCACGGCTTTCCCTCGTGGCTCTTCGGGCATGGGAGCTGTCGCCAGAGCCGCGGCCCTACCGGAAAATGCTTCGCAGGCTGGCGCGGCGGCGCCACGTCGTCGCAGGTGTCGCCGAGGCTGACGGCCGCCGGAAAGCCCGCAGCCCCACGGGCTGTGGGGCCACGCGAGCGCCTGCCAAAGAGCTTTCCAAGGAGGCACGGCTTTCCCTCCTGGCTCTTTGGGCGTGGGAGTTGTCGCCAGAGCCGCGGCCCTACCGGAAAATGCTTCGCAGGCTGGCGCGGCGGCGCCACGTGGGCACTGGTGTCGCCGAGGCTGACGGCCGCCGGAAAGCCCGCAGCCCCACGGGCTCTGGGGCCACGCGAGCGGCTGCCAAAGAGCTTTTCAAGGAGGCACGGCTTTCCCTCCTGGCTCTTCGGGCGTGGGAGCTGTCGCCAGAGCCGCGGCCCTACCGGAAAAAGCTTTGCAGGCAGGCGCGGCGGCACCACGTGGGCGCCGGTGTCGCCGAGGCTGACGGCCGCCGGAAAGCCCGCAGCCCCACGGGCTGTGGGGCCACGCGAGCGGCTGCCAAAGAGCTTTCCAAGGAGGCATGGCTTTCCCTCGCAGCTCTTCGGGCGTGGGAGCTGTCGCCAGAGCCGCGGCCCCACCGGAAAATGCTTCGCAGGCTGGCGCGGCGGCACCACGTGGTCGCAGGTGTCGCCGAGGCTGACGGCCGCCGGAAAGCCCGCAGCCCCACGGGCTGTGGGGCCACGCGAGCGGCTGCCAAAGAGCTTTCCAACGAGGCACGGCTTTCCCTCCTGGCTCTTCGGGTGTGGGAGCTGTCGCCAGAGCCGCGGCCCTACCGGAAAATGCTTCGCAGGCTGGCGCGGCGGCGCCACGTCGTCGCAGGTGTCGCCGAGGCTGACGGCCGCCGGAAAGCCCGCAGCCCCACGGGCTGTGGGGCCACGCGAGCGGCTGCCAAAGAGCTTTCCAATGAGGCACGGCTTTCCCTCCTGGCTCTTCGGGCGTGGGAGCTGTCGCCAGAGCCGCGGCCCTACCGGAAAATGCTTCGCAGGCTGGCGCGGCGGCGCCACGTGGTCACAGGTGTCGCCGAGGCTGACGGCCGCCGGAAAGCCCGCAGCCCCACGGGCTGTGGGGCCACGCGAGCGGCTGCCAAAGAGCTTTCCAACGAGGCACGGCTTTCCCTCCTGGCTCTTTGGGCGTGGGAGCTGTCGCCAGAGCCACGGCCCTACCGGAAAATGCTTCGCAGGCTGGCGCGGCGGCGCCACGTGGTCGCAGGTGTCGCCGAGGCTGACGGCCGCCGGAAAGCCCGCAGCCCCACGGGCTGTGGGCCCACGCGAGCGGCTGCCAAAGAGCTTTCCAACGAGGCACGGCTTTCCCTCCTGGCTCTTCGGGCGTGGGAGCTGTCGCCAGAGCCGCGGCCCCACCGGAAAATGCTTCGCAGGCTGGCGCGGCGGCGCCACCTCGTCGCAGGTGTCGCCGAGGCTGACGGCCGCCGGAAAGCCCGCAGCCCCACGGGCTGTCGGGCCACGCGAGTGGCTGCCAAAGAGCTTTCCAACGAGGCACGGCTTTCCCTCCTGGCTCTTCGGGCGTGGGAGCTGTCGCCAGAGCCGCGGCCCTACCGGAAAATGCTTCGCAGGCTGGCGCGGTGGCGCCATGTGGTCGCAGGTGTCGCCGAGGCTGATGGCCGCCGGAAAGCCCGCAGCCCCACGGGCTGTGGGGCCACGCGAGCGGCTGCCAAAGAGCTTTCCAACGAGGCACGGCTTTCCCTCCTGGCTCTTCGAGCGTAGGAGCTGTCGCCAGAGCTGCGGCCCTACCGGAAAATGCTTCGCAGGCTGGTGCGGCGGCGACACATGGGCGCCGGTGTCGCCGAGGCTGATGGCCGCCGGAAAGCCCGCAGCCCCATGGGCTGTGGGGCCACGCGAGCGGCTGCCAAAGAGCTTTCCAAGGAGGCACGGCTTTCCCTCCTGGCTCTTCGGGCGTGGGAGCTGTCGCCAGAGCCGCGGCACTACCGGAAAATGCTTCGCAGGCTGGCGCGGCGGCGCCACGTGGGCGCCGGTGTCGCCGAGGCTGACGGCCGCCGAAAAGCCCGCAGCCCCACGGGCTGTGGGGCCACGCCAGCGGCTGCCAAAGAGCTTTCCAACGAGGCACGGCTTTCCCTCCTGGCTCTTCGGGCGTGGGAGCTGTCGCCAGAGACGCGGCCCTACCGGAAAATGCTTCGCAGGCTGGCGCGGCGGCGCCACGTGGTCGCAGGTGTCGCCGAGGCTGACGGCCGCCGGAAAGCCCGCAGCCCCACGGGCTGTGGGGCCACGCGAGCGGCTGCCAAAGAGGTTTCCAACGAGGCACGGCTTTCCCTCCTGGCTATTCGGGTGTGGGAGCTGTCGCCAGAGCCGCGGCCCTACCGGAAAATGCTTCGCAGGCTGGCGCGGCGGCGCCACGTCGTCGCAGGTGTCGCCGAGGCTGACGGCCGCCGGAAAGCCCGCAGCCCCACGGGCTGTGGGGCCACGCGAGCGGCTGCCAAAGAGCTTTCCAAGGAGGCACGGCTTTCCCTCCTGGCTCTTCGGGCGTGGGAGCTGTCGCCAGAGCCGCGGCCCTACCGGAAAATGCTTCGCAGGCTGGCGCGGCGTCGCCACGTGGGCGCCGGTGTCGCCGAGGCTGACGGCCGCCGGAAAGCCCGCAGCCCCACGGGCTGTGGGGCCACGCGAGCGGCTGCCAAAGAGCTTTCCAACGAGGCACGGCTTTCCCTCCTGGCTCTTCGGGTGTGGGAGCTGTCGCCAGAGCCGCGGCCCTACCGGAAAATGCTTCGCAGGCTGGCGCGGCGGCGCCACGTCGTCGCAGGTGTCGCCGAGGCTGACGGCCGCCGGAAAGCCCGCAGCCCCACGGGCTGTGGGCCCACGCGAGCGGCTGCCAAAGAGCTTTCCAAGGAGGCACGGCTTTCCCTCCTGGCTCTTCGGGTGTGGGAGCTGTCGCCAGAGCCGCGGCCCTACCGGAAAATGCTTCGCAGGCTGCGACGGCGGCGCCACGTGGGCACTGGTGTCGCCGAGGCAGACGGCCGCCGAAAAGCCCGCAGCCCCACGGGCTGTGGGACCACGCAAGCGGCTGCCAAAGAGCTTTCCAAGGAGGCACGGCTTTCCCTCCTGGCTCTTCGGGCGTGGGAGCTGTCGCCAGAGCCGCGGCCCTACCGGAAAATGCTTCCCAGGCTGGCGCGGCGGCGCCACGTGGGCGCCGGTGTCGCCGAGGCTGACGGCCGCCGGAAAGCCCGCAGCCCCACGGGCTGTGGGGCCACACGAGCGGCTGCCAAAGAGCTTTCCAACGAGGCACGGCTTTCCCTCCTGGCTCTTCGGGTGTGGGAGCTGTCGCCAGAGCCGCGGCCCTACCGGAAAATGCTTCGCAGGCTGGCGCGGCGGTGCCACGTCGTCGCAGGTGTCGCCGAGGCTGACGGCCGCCGGAAAGCCCGCAGCCCCACGGCCTGTGGGGCCACGCGAGCAGCTGCCAAAGAGCTTTCCAACGAGGCACGGCTTTCCCTCCTGGCTCTTCGGGCGTGGGAGCTGTCGCCAGAGCCGCGGCCCTACCGGAAAATGCTTCGCAGGTTGGCGCGGCGGCGCCACGTGAGCAATGGTGTCGCCAAGGCTGACGGCCGCCGGAAAGCCCGCAGCCCCACGGGCTGTGGGGCCACGCGAGCGGCTGCCAAAGAGCTTTCCAACGAGGCACGGCTTTCCCTCCTGGCTCTTCGGGCGTGGGAGCTGTCGCCAGAGCCGCGGCCCTACCGGAAAATGCTTCGCAGGCTGGCGCGGCGGCGCCACGTGAGCAATGGTGTCGCCGAGGCTGACGGCCGCCGGAAAGCCCGCAGCCCCACGGGCTGTGGGGCCACGCCAGCGGCTGCCAAAGAGCTTTCCAACGAGGCACGGCTTTCCCTCCTGGCTCTTCGGGCGTGGGAGCTGTCGCCAGAGCCGCGGCCCTACCGGAAAATGCTTCGCAGGCTGGCGCGGCGGCGCCACGTGGTCACAGGTGTCGCCGAGGCTGACGGCCGCCGGAAAGCCCGCAGCCCCACGGGCTGTGGGGCCACGCGAGCGGCTGCCAAAGAGCTTTCCAAGGAGGCACGGCTTTCCCTCCTGGCTCTTCGGGTGTGGGAGCTGTCGCCAGAGCCGCGGCCCTACCGGAAAATGCTTCGCAGGCTGGCGCGGCGGTGCCACGTCGTCGCAGGTGTCGCCGAGGCTGACGGCCGCCGGAAAGCCCGCAGCCCCACGGCCTGTGGGGCCACGCGAGCAGCTGCCAAAGAGCTTTCCAACGAGGCACGGCTTTCCCTCCTGGCTCTTCGGGCGTGGGAGCTGTCGCCAGAGCCGCGGCCCTACCGGAAAATGCTTCGCAGGTTGGCGCGGCGGCGCCACGTGAGCAATGGTGTCGCCAAGGCTGACGGCCGCCAGAAAGCCCGCAGCCCCACGGGCTGTGGGGCCACGCGAGCGGCTGCCAAAGAGCTTTCCAACGAGGCACGGCTTTCCCTCCTGGCTCTTCGGGCGTGGGAGCTGTCGCCAGAGCCGCGGCCCTACCGGAAAATGCTTCGCAGGCTGGCGCGGCGGCGCCACGTGAGCAATGGTGTCGCCGAGCTGACGGCCGCCGGAAAGCCCGCAGCCCCACGGGCTGTGGGGCCACGCCAGCGGCTGCCAAAGAGCTTTCCAACGAGGCACGGCTTTCCCTCCTGGCTCTTCGGGCGTGGGGAGCTGTCGCCAGAGCCGCGGCCCTACCGGAAAATGCTTCGCAGGCTGGCGCGGCGGCGCCACGTGGTCACAGGTGTCGCCGAGGCTGACGGCCGCCGGAAAGCCCGCAGCCCACGGGCTGTGGGGCCACGCGAGCGGCTGCCAAAGAGCTTTCCAAGGAGGCACGGCTTTCCCTCCTGGCTCTTCGGGCGTGGGAGCTGCCACCAGAGCCGCGGCCCTACCGGAAAATGCTTCACAGGCTGGCGCGGCAGCGCCACGTGGGCGCCGGTGTCGCCGAGGCTGACGGCCGCCGGAAAGCCGCAGCCCCACGGGCTGTGGGGCCACGCGAGCGGCTGACAAAGAGCTTTCCAACGAGGCACGGCCTTACCTCCTGCCTCTTCGGGCGTGGGAGCTGTCGCCAGAGCCGCGGCCCTACCGGAAAATGCTTCGCAGGCTGGCGCGGCGGTGCCACGTCGTCGCAGGTGTCGCCGAGGCTGACGGCCGCCGAAAAGCCCGCAGCCCCACGGGCTGTGGGGCCACGCGAGCAGCTGCCAAAGAGCTTTCCAACGAGGCACGGCTTTCCCTCCTGGCTCTTCGGGCGTGGGAGCTGTCGCCAGAGCCGCGGCCCTACCGGAAAATGCTTCGCAGGCTGGCGCGGCAGCGCCACGTGGGCGCTGGTGTCGCCGAGGCTGACGGCCGCCGGAAAGCCCGCAGCCCCACGGGCTGTGGGGCCACGCGAGCGGCTGCCAAAGAGCTTTCCAACGAGGCACGGCTTTCCCTCCTGGCTCTTCGGGCGTGGGAGCTGTCGCCAGAGCCGCGGCCCTACCGGAAAATGCTTCGCAGGCTGGTGCGGCGGCGCCACGTGGTCGCAGGTATCGCCAAGGCTGACGGCCGCCGAAAAGCCCGCAGCCCCACGGGCTGTGGGGCCACGCGAGCGGCTGCCAAAGAGCTTTCCAAGGAGGCACGGCTTTCCCTCCTGGCTCTTCGGGCGTGGCAGCTGTCGCCAGAGCCGCGGCCCTACCGGAAAATGCTTCACAGGCTGGCGCGGCGGCGCCACGTGGTCGCCGGTGTCGCCGAGGCTGACGGCCGCCGGAAAGCCCGCAGCCCCACGGGCTGTGGGACCACGCAAGCGGCTGCCAAAGAGGTTTCCAACGAGGCACGGCTTTCCCTCCTGGCTCTTCGGGCGTGGGAGCTGTCGCCAGAGCCGCGGCCCTACCGGAAAATGCTTCGCAGGCTGGCGCGGCGGCGCCACGTGAGCAATGGTGTCGCCGAGGCTGACGGCCGCCGGAAAGCCCGCAGCCCCACGGGCTGTGGGGCCACGCGAGCGGCTGCCAAAGAGCTTTCCAACGAGGCACGGCTTTCCCTCGTGGCTCTTCGGGTGTGGGAGCTGTCGCCAGAGCCGCGGCCCTACCGGAAAATGCTTCGCAGGCTGGCGCGGCGGCGCCACGTGGGCGCCGGTGTCGCCGAGGCTGACGGCCGCCGAAAAGCCCGCAGCCCCACGGGCTGTGGGGCCACGCCAGCGGCTGCCAAAGAGCTTTCCAACGAGGCACGGCTTTCCCTCCTGGCTCTTCGGGCGTGGGAGCTGTCGCCAGAGCCGCGGCACTACCGGAAAATGCTTCGCAGGCTGGCGCGGCGGCGCCACGTGGGCGCCGGTGTCGCCGAGGCTGACGGCCGCCGAAAAGCCCGCAGCCCCACGGGCTGTGGGGCCACGCCAGCGGCTGCCAAAGAGCTTTCCAACGAGGCACGGCTTTCCCTCCTGGCTCTTCGGGCGTGGGAGCTGTCGCCAGAGACGCGGCCCTACCGGAAAATGCTTCGCAGGCTGGCGCGGCGGCGCCACGTGGTCGCAGGTGTCGCCGAGGCTGACGGCCGCCGGAAAGCCCGCAGCCCCACGGGCTGTGGGGCCACGCGAGCGGCTGCCAAAGAGGTTTCCAACGAGGCACGGCTTTCCCTCCTGGCTATTCGGGTGTGGGAGCTGTCGCCAGAGCCGCGGCCCTACCGGAAAATGCTTCGCAGGCTGGCGCGGCGGCGCCACGTCGTCGCAGGTGTCGCCGAGGCTGACGGCCGCCGGAAAGCCCGCAGCCCCACGGGCTGTGGGGCCACGCGAGCGGCTGCCAAAGAGCTTTCCAAGGAGGCACGGCTTTCCCTCCTGGCTCTTCGGGCGTGGCAGCTGTCGCCAGAGCCGCGGCCCTACCGGAAAATGCTTCGCAGGCTGGCGCGGCGTCGCCACGTGGGCGCCGGTGTCGCCGAGGCTGACGGCCGCCGGAAAGCCCGCAGCCCCACGGGCTGTGGGGCCACGCGAGCGGCTGCCAAAGAGCTTTCCAACGAGGCACGGCTTTCCCTCCTGGCTCTTCGGGTGTGGGAGCTGTCGCCAGAGCCGCGGCCCTACCGGAAAATGCTTCGCAGGCTGGCGCGGCGGCGCCACGTCGTCGCAGGTGTCGCCGAGGCTGACGGCCGCCGGAAAGCCCGCAGCCCCACGGGCTGTGGGCCCACGCGAGCGGCTGCCAAAGAGCTTTCCAAGGAGGCACGGCTTTCCCTCCTGGCTCTTCGGGTGTGGGAGCTGTCGCCAGAGCCGCGGCCCTACCGGAAAATGCTTCGCAGGCTGCGACGGCGGCGCCACGTGGGCACTGGTGTCGCCGAGGCAGACGGCCGCCGAAAAGCCCGCAGCCCCACGGGCTGTGGGACCACGCAAGCGGCTGCCAAAGAGCTTTCCAAGGAGGCACGGCTTTCCCTCCTGGCTCTTCGGGCGTGGGAGCTGTCGCCAGAGCCGCGGCCCTACCGGAAAATGCTTCCCAGGCTGGCGCGGCGGCGCCACGTGGGCGCCGGTGTCGCCGAGGCTGACGGCCGCCGGAAAGCCCGCAGCCCCACGGGCTGTGGGGCCACACGAGCGGCTGCCAAAGAGCTTTCCAACGAGGCACGGCTTTCCCTCCTGGCTCTTCGGGTGTGGGAGCTGTCGCCAGAGCCGCGGCCCTACCGGAAAATGCTTCGCAGGCTGGCGCGGCGGTGCCACGTCGTCGCAGGTGTCGCCGAGGCTGACGGCCGCCGGAAAGCCCGCAGCCCCACGGCCTGTGGGGCCACGCGAGCAGCTGCCAAAGAGCTTTCCAACGAGGCACGGCTTTCCCTCCTGGCTCTTCGGGCGTGGGAGCTGTCGCCAGAGCCGCGGCCCTACCGGAAAATGCTTCGCAGGTTGGCGCGGCGGCGCCACGTGAGCAATGGTGTCGCCAAGGCTGACGGCCGCCGGAGGCCACGCGAGCGGCTGCCAAAGAGCTTTCCAACGAGGCACGGCTTTCCCTCCTGGCTCTTCGGGCGTGGGAGCTGTCGCCAGAGCGCGGCCCTACCGGAAAATGCTTCGCAGGCTGGCGCGGCGGCGCCACGTGAGCAATGGTGTCGCGAGGCTGACGGCCGCCGGAAAGCCCGCAGGCCCCACGGGCTGTGGGGCCACGCCAGCGGCTGCCAAAGAGCTTTCCAACGAGGCACGGCTTTCCCTCCTGGCTCTTCGGCGTGGGAGCTGTCGCCAGAGCCGCGGCCCTACCGGAAAATGCTTCGCAGGCTGGCGCGGCGGCGCCACGTGGTCCACAGGTGTCGCCGAGGCTGACGGCCGCCGGAAAGCCCGCGCAGCCCCACGGGCTGTGGGCCACGCGAGCGGCTGCCAAAGAGCTTTCCAAGGAGGCACGAGGCTTTCCCTCCTGGCTCTTCGGTGTGGGAGCTGCCACCAGAGCCGCGGCCCTACCGGAAAATGCTTCGCAGGCTGGCGCGGCAGCGCCACGTGGGCGCCGGTGTCGCCGAGGCTGACGGCCGCCGGAAAGCCGCAGCCCCACGGGCTGTGGGGCCACGCGAGCGGCTGACAAAGAGCTTTCCAACGAGGCACGGCCTTACCTCCTGCCTCTTCGGGCGTGGGGAGCTGTCGCCAGAGCCGCGGCCCTACCGGAAAATGCTTCGCAGGCTGGGCGCGGCGGGTGCCACGTCGTCGCAGGTGTCGCCGAGGCTGACGGCCGCCGAAAAGCCCGCAGCCCCACGGGCTGTGGGGCCACGCGAGCGGCTGCCAAAGAGCTTTCCAACGAGGCACGGGCTTTCCCTCTGGCTCTTCGGGCGTGGGAGCTGTCGCCAGAGCCGCGGGCCCTACCGGAAAAAGCTTCGCAGGCTGGCGCGGCAGCGCCACGTGGGCGCTGGTGTCGCCGAGGCTGACGGCCGCCGGAAAGCCCGCAGCCCCACGGGCTGTGGGGCCACGCGAGCGGCTGCCAAAGAGCTTTCCAACGAGGCACGGCTTTCCCTCCTGGCTCTTCGGGCGTGGGAGCTGTCGCCAGAGCCGCGGCCCCTACCGGAAAATGCTTCGCAGGCTGGTGCGGCGGCGCCACGTGGTCGCAGGTATCGCCAAGGCTGACGGCCGCCGAAAAGCCCGCAGCCCCACGGGCTGTGGGGCCACGCGAGCGGCTGCCAAAGAGCTTTCCAAGGAGGCACGGCTTTCCCCTCCTGGCTCTTCGGGCGTGGCAGCTGTCGCCCAGAGCCGCGGCCCTACCGGAAAATGCTTCACAGGCTGGCGCGGCGGCGCCACGTGGTCGCCGGTGTCGCCGAGGCTGACGGCCGCCGGAAAGCCCGCAGCCCCACGGGCTGTGGGACCACGCAAGCGGCTGCCAAAGAGGTTTCCAACGAGGCACGGCTTTCCCTCCTGGCTCTTCGGGCGTGGGAGCTGTCGCCAGAGCCGCGGCCCTACCGGAAAATGCTTCGCAGGCTGGCGCGGGGCGGCGCACGTGAGCAATGGTGTCGCCGAGGCTGACGGCCGCCGGAAAGCCCCGCAGCCCCACGGGCTGTGGGGCCACGCGAGCGGCTGCCAAAGAGCTTTCCAACGAGGCACGGCTTTCCCTCCTGGCTCTTCGGGCGTTGGAGCTGTCGCCAGAGCCGCGGCCCTACCGGAAAATGCTTCGCAGGCTGGCGCGGCGGCGCCACGTCGTCGCAGGTGTCGCCGAGGCTGGACGGCCGCCGGAAAGCCCGCAGCCCCACGGGCTGTGGGGCCACGCGAGCGCCTGCCAAAGAGCTTTCCAACGAGGCACGGCTTTCCCTCGTGGCTCTTCGGGCATGGGAGCTGTCGCCAGAGCCGCGGCCCTACCGGGAAAATGCTTCGCAGGCTGGCGCGGGCGGCGCCACGTCGTCGCAGGTGTCGCCGAGGCTGACGGCCGCCCGGAAAGCCCGCAGCCCCACGGGCTGTGGGGCCACGGCGAGCGCCTGCCAAAGAGCTTTCCAAGGAGGCACGGCTTTCCCTCCTGGCTCTTTGGGCGTGGGAGTTGTCGCCAGAAGCCGCGGCCCTACCGGAAAATGCTTCGCAGGCTGGCGCAGGCGGCGCCACGTGGGCACTGGTGTCGCCGAGGCTGACGGCCGCCGGAAAGCCCGCAGCCCCCACGGGCTCTGGGGCCACGCGAGCGGCTGCCAAAGAGCTTTTCAAGGAGGCACGGCTTTCCCTCCTGGCTCTTCGGGCGTGGGAGCTGTCGCCAGAGCCGCGGCCCTACCGGAAAAAGCTTTGCAGGCAGGCGCGGCGGCACCCACGTGGGCGCCGGTGTCGCCGAGGCTGACGGCCCGCCGGAAAGCCCGCAGCCCCACGGGCTGTGGGGCCACGCGAGCGGCTGCCAAAGAGCTTTCCAAGGAGGCATGGCTTTCCCTCGCAGCTCTTCGGGCGTGGGAGCTGTCGCCAGAGCCGCGGCCCCACCGGAAAATGCTTCGCAGGCTGGCGCGGCGGCACCACGTGGTCGCAGGTGTCGCCGAGGCTGACGGCCGCCGGAAAGCCCACAGCCCCACGGGCTGTGGGGCCACGCGAGCGGCTGCCAAAGAGCTTTCCAACGAGGCACGGCTTTCCCTCCTGGCTCTTCGGGTGTGGGAGCTGTCGCCAGAGCCGCGGCCCTACCGGAAAATGCTTCGCAGGCTGGCGCGGCGGCGCCACGTCGTCGCAGGTGTCGCCGAGGCTGACGGCCGCCGGAAAGCCCGCAGCCCCACGGGCTGTGGGGCCACGCGAGCGGCTGCCAAAGAGCTTTCCAATGAGGCACGGCTTTCCCTCCTGGCTCTTCGGGCGTGGGAGCTGTCGCCAGAGCCGCGGCCCTACCGGAAAATGCTTCGCAGGCTGGCGCGGCGGCGCCACGTGGTCACAGGTGTCGCCGAGGCTGACGGCCGCCGGAAAGCCCGCAGCCCCACGGGCTGTGGGCCCACGCGAGCGGCTGCCAAAGAGCTTTCCAACGAGGCACGGCTTTCCCTCCTGGCTCTTCGGGCGTGGGAGCTGTCGCCAGAGCCGCGGCCCCACCGGAAAATGCTTCGCAGGCTGGCGCGGCGGCGCCACCTCGTCGCAGGTGTCGCCGAGGCTGACGGCCGCCGGAAAGCCCGCAGCCCCACGGGCTGTCGGGCCACGCGAGTGGCTGCCAAAGAGCTTTCCAACGAGGCACGGCTTTCCCTCCTGGCTCTTCGGGCGTGGGAGCTGTCGCCAGAGCCGCGGCCCTACCGGAAAATGCTTCGCAGGCTGGCGCGGTGGCGCCATGTGGTCGCAGGTGTCGCCGAGGCTGATGGCCGCCGGAAAGCCCGCAGCCCCACGGGCTGTGGGGGCCACGCGAGCGGCTGCCAAAGAGCTTTCCAACGAGGCACGGCTTTCCCTCCTGGCTCTTCGGGCGTGGGAGCTGTCGCCAGAGCCGCGGCCCTACCGGAAAATGCTTCGCAGGCTGGCGCGGTGGCGCCATGTGGTCGCAGGTGTCGCCGAGGCTGATGGCCGCCGGAAAGCCCGCAGCCCCACGGGCTGTGGGGCCACGCGAGCGGCTGCCAAAGAGCTTTCCAACGAGGCACGGCTTTCCCTCCTGGCTCTTCGAGCGTAGGAGCTGTCGCCAGAGCCGCGGCCCTACCGGAAAATGCTTCGCAGGCTGGCGCGGCGGCGCCACGTCGTCGCAGGTGTCGCCGAGGCTGACGGCCGCCGGAAAGCCCGCAGCCCCACGGGCTGTGGGGCCACGCGAGCGGCTGCCAAAGAGCTTTCCAAGGAGGCACGGCTTTCCCTCCTGGCTCTTCGGGCGTGGGAGCTGTCGCCAGAGCCGCGGCCCTACCGGAAAATGCTTCGCAGGCTGGCGCGGCGGCGCCACGTGGGCGCCGGTGTCGCCGAGGCTGACGGCCGCCGGAAAGCCCGCAGCCCCCACGGGCTGTGGGGCCACGCGAGCGGCTGCCAAAGAGCTTTCCAACGAGGCACGGCTTTCCCTCCTGGCTCTTCGGGTGTGGGAGCTGTCGCCAGAGCCGCGGCCCTACCGGAAAATGCTTCGCAGGCTGGCGCGGCGGCGCCACGTCGTCGCAGGTGTCGCCGAGGCTGACGGCCGCCGGAAAGCCCGCAGCCCCACGGGCTGTGGGCCCACGCGAGCGGCTGCCAAAGAGCTTTCCAAGGAGGCACGGCTTTCCCTCCTGGCTCTTCGGGTGTGGGAGCTGTCGCCAGAGCCGCGGCCCTACCGGAAAATGCTTCGCAGGCTGCGACGGCGGCGCCACGTGGGCACTGGTGTCGCCGAGGCAGACGGCCGCCGAAAAGCCCGCAGCCCCACGGGCTGTGGGCCCACGCAAGCGGCTGCCAAAGAGCTTTCCAAGGAGGCACGGCTTTCCCTCCTGGCTCTTCGGGCGTGGGAGCTGTCGCCAGAGCCGCGGCCCTACCGGAAAATGCTTCCCAGGCTGGCGCGGCGGCGCCACGTGGGCGCCGGTGTCGCCGAGGCTGACGGCCGCCGGAAAGCCCGCAGCCCCACGGGCTGTGGGGCCACACGAGCGGCTGCCAAAGAGCTTTCCAACGAGGCACGGCTTTCCCTCCTGGCTCTTCGGGTGTGGGAGCTGTCGCCAGAGCCGCGGCCCTACCGGAAAATGCTTCGCAGGCTGGCGCGGCGGTGCCACGTCGTCGCAGGTGTCGCCGAGGCTGACGGCCGCCGGAAAGCCCGCAGCCCCACGGCCTGTGGGGCCACGCGAGCAGCTGCCAAAGAGCTTTCCAACGAGGCACGGCTTTCCCTCCTGGCTCTTCGGGCGTGGGAGCTGTCGCCAGAGCCGCGGCCCTACCGGAAAATGCTTCGCAGGTTGGCGCGGGCGGCGCCACGTGAGCAATGGTGTCGCCAAGGCTGACGGCCGCCGGAAAGCCCGCAGCCCCACGGGCTGTGGGGCCACGCGAGCGGCTGCCAAAGAGCTTTCCAACGAGGCACGGCTTTCCCTCCTGGCTCTTCGGGCGTGGGAGCTGTCGCCAGAGCCGCGGGCCCTACCGGAAAATGCTTCGCAGGCTGGCGCGGCGGCGCCACCGTGGGCGCCGGTGTCGCCGAGGCTGATGGCCGCCGGAAAGCCCGCAGCCCCACGGGCTGTGGGGCCACGCGAGCGGCTGCCAAAGAGCTTTCCAACGAGGCACGGCTTTCCCTCCTGGCTCTTCGGGCGTGGGAGCTGTCGCCAGAGCCGCGGCCCTACCGGAAAATGCTTCGCAGGCTGGCGCGGCGGCGCCACGTGAGCAATGGTGTCGCCGAGGCTGACGGCCGCCGGGAAAGCCCGCAGCCCCACGGGCTGTGGGGGCCACGCGAGCGGCTGCCAAAGAGCTTTCCAAGGAGGCACGGCTTTCCCTCCTGGCTCTTCTGGGTGTGGGGAGCTGTCGCCAGAGCCGCGGCCCTACCGGAAAATGCTTCGCAGGGCTGGCGCGGCGGCGCCACGTCGTCGCAGGTGTCGCCGAGGCTGACGGCCGCCGGAAAGCCCGCAGCCCCACGGGCTGTGGGGCCACGCGAGCGGCTGCCAAAGAGCTTTCCAAGGAAGGCACGGCTTTCCCTCCTGGCTCTTCGAGCGTGGGAGCTGTGGCCAGAGCCGCGGCCCCTACCGGAAAATGCTTCGCAGGCTGCGACGGCGGCGCCACGTGGGCACTGGTGTCGCCGAGGCAGACGGCCGCCGAAAAGCCCGCAGCCCCACGGGCTGTGGGGCCACGCGAGCGGCTGCCAAAGAGCTTTCCAAGGAGGCACGGCTTTCCCTCCTGGCTCTTCGGGCGTGGGAGCTGTCGCCAGAGCCGCGGCCCCTACCGGAAAATGCTTCCCAGGCTGGCGCGGCGGCGCCACATGGGCGCCGGTGTCGCAGAGGCTGACGGCCGCCGGAAAAGCCCGCAGCCCCACGGGCTGTGGGGCCACACGAGCGGCTGCCAAAGAGGTTTCAACGAGGCACGGCTTTCCCCTCCTGGCTCTTCGGTGTGGGAGCTGTCGCCAGAGCCGCGGACCTACCGGAAAATGCTTCGCAGGCTGGCGCGGCGGTGCCACGTCGTCGCAGGTGTCGCCGAGGCTGACGGCCGCCGGAAAGCCCGCAGCCCCATGGGCTGTGGGGCCACGCGAGCGGCTGCCAAAGAGCTTTCCAACGAGGCACGGCTTTCCCTCCTGGCTCTTCGGGCGTGGGAGCTGTCGCCAGAGCCGCGGCACTACCGGAAAATGCTTCCCCGGCTGGCGCGGCGGCGCCACGTGGGCGCCGGTGTCGCCGAGGCTGACGGCCGCCGGAAACCCCGCAGCCCCACGGGCTGTGGGGCCACACGAGCGGCTGCCAAAGAGCTTTCCAACGAGGCACGGCTTTCCCTCCTGGCTCTTCGGGTGTGGGAGCTGTCGCCAGAGCCGCGGCCCTACCGGAAAATGCTTCGCAGGCTGGCGCGGCGGTGCCACGTCGTCGCAGGTGTCGCCGAGGCTGACGGCCGCCGGAAAGCCCGCAGCCCCACGGGCTGTGGGGCCACGCGAGCGGCTGCCAAAGAGCTTTCCAAGGAGGCACGGCTTTCCCTCCTGGCTCTTCGGGCGTGGGAGCTGTCGCCAGAGCCGCGGCCCTACCGGAAAATGCTTCGCAGGCTGCGACGGCGGCGCCACGTGGGCACTGGTGTCGCCGAGGCAGACGGCCGCCGAAAAGCCCGCAGCCCCACGGGCTGTGGGGCCACGCGAGCGGCTGCCAAAGAGCTTTCCAAGGAGGCACGGCTTTCCCTCCTGGCTCTTCGGGCGTGGGAGCTGTCGCCAGAGCCGCGGCCCTACCGGAAAATGCTTCCCCGGCTGGCGCGGCGGCGCCACGTGGGCGCCGGTGTCGCCGAGGCTGACGGCCGCCGGAAAGCCCGCAGCCCCACGGGCTGTGGGGCCACACGAGCGGCTGCCAAAGAGCTTTCCAACGAGGCACGGCTTTCCCTCCTGGCTCTTCGGGTGTGGGAGCTGTCGCCAGAGCCGCGGCCCCACCGGAAAATGCTTCGCAGGCTGGCGCGGCGGTGCCACTTCGTCGCAGGTGTCGCCGAGGCTGACGGCCGCCGGAAAGCCCGCAGCCCCACGGGCTGTGGGGCCACGCGAGCGGGCTGCCAAAGAGCTTTCCAACGAGGCACGGCTTTCCCTCCTGGCTCTTCGGGTGTGGGAGCTGTCGCCAGAGCCGCGGCCCTACCGGAAAATGCTTCGCAGGCTGGCGCGGCGGCGCCACGTGGGCACTGGTGTCGCCGAGGCTGACGGCTGCCGGAAAGCCCGCAGCCCCACGGGCTCTGGGGCCACGCGAGCGGCTGCCAAAGAGCTTTTCAAGGAGGCACGGCTTTCCCTCCTGGCTCTTCGGGCGTGGGAGCTGTCGCCAGAGCCGCGGCCCTACCGGAAAAAGCTTTGCAGGCAGGCGCGGCGGCACCACGTGGTCGCAGGTGTCGCCGAGGCTGACGGCCGCCGGAAAGCCCGCAGCCCCACGGGCTGTGGGGCCACGCGAGCGGCTGCCAAAGAGCTTTCCAACGAGGCACGGCTTTCCCTCCTGGCTCTTCGGGTGTGGGAGCTGTCGCCAGAGCCGCGGCCCTACCGGAAAATGCTTCGCAGGCTGGCGCGGCGGCGCCACGTCGTCGCAGGTGTCGCCGAGGCTGACGGCCGCCGGAAAGCCCGCAGCCCCACGGGCTGTGGGGCCACGCGAGCAGCTGCCAAAGAGCTTTCCAATGAGGCACGGCTTTCCCTCCTGGCTCTTCGGGCGTGGGAGCTGTCGCCAGAGCCGCGGCCCTACCGGAAAATGCTTCGCAGGCTGGCGCGGCGGCGCCACGTGGTCACAGGTGTCGCCGAGGCTGACGGCCGCCGGAAAGCCCGCAGCCCCACGGGCTGTGGGGCCACGCGAGCGGCTGCCAAAGAGCTTTCCAACGAGGCACGGCTTTCCCTCCTGGCTCTTCGGGCGTGGGAGCTGTCGCCAGAGCCGCGGCCCCACCGGAAAATGCTTCGCAGGCTGGCGCGGCGGCGCCACCTCGTCGCAGGTGTCGCCGAGGCTGACGGCCGCCGGAAAGCCCGCAGCCCCACGGGCTGTCGGGCCACGCGAGTGGCTGCCAAAGAGCTTTCCAAGGAGGCACGGCTTTCCCTCCTGGCTCTTCGGGCGTGGGAGCTGTCGCCAGAGCCGCGGCCCTACCGGAAAATGCTTCGCAGGCTGGCGCGGTGGCGCCATGTGGTCGCAGGTGTCGCCGAGGCTGATGGCCGCCGGAAAGCCTGCAGCCCCACGGGCTGTGGGGCCACGCGAGCGGCTGCCAAAGAGCTTTCCAACGAGGCACGGCTTTCCCTCCTGGCTCTTCGAGCGTAGGAGCTGTCGCCAGAGCTGCGGCCCTACCGGAAAATGCTTCGCAGGCTGGTGCGGCGGCGACAGATGGGCGCCGGTGTCGCCGAGGCTGATGGCCGCCGGAAAGCCCGCAGCCCCATGGGCTGTGGGGCCACGCGAGCGGCTGCCAAAGAGCTTTCCAAGGAGGCACGGCTTTCCCTCCTGGCTCTTCGGGCGTGGGAGCTGTCGCCAGAGCCGCGGCACTACCGGAAAATGCTTCGCAGGCTGGCGCGGCGGCGCCACGTGGGCGCCGGTGTCGCCGAGGCTGACGGCCGCCGAAAAGCCCGCAGCCCCACGGGCTGTGGGGCCACGCCAGCGGCTGCCAAAGAGCTTTCCAACGAGGCACGGCTTTCCCTCCTGGCTCTTCGGGCGTGGGAGCTGTCGCCAGAGACGCGGCCCTACCGGAAAATGCTTCGCAGGCTGGCGCGGCGGCGCCACGTGGTCGCAGGTGTCGCCGAGGCTGACGGCCGCCGGAAAGCCCGCAGCCCCACGGGCTGTGGGGCCACGCGAGCGGCTGCCAAAGAGGTTTCCAACGAGGCACGGCTTTCCCTCCTGGCTCTTCGGGCGTGGGAGCTGTCGCCAGAGCCGCGGCCCTACCGGAAAATGCTTCGCAGGCTGGCGCGGCGGCGCCACGTCGTCGCAGGTGTCGCCGAGGCTGACGGCCGCCGGAAAGCCCGCAGCCCCACGGGCTGTGGGGCCACGCGAGCGGCTGCCAAAGAGCTTTCCAAGGAGGCACGGCTTTCCCTCCTGGCTCTTCGAGCGTGGGAGCTGTGGCCAGAGCCGCGGCCCTACCGGAAAATGCTTCGCAGGCTGCGACGGCGGCGCCACGTGGGCACTGGTGTTGCCGAGGCAGACGGCCGCCGAAAAGCCCGCAGCCCCACCGGCTGTGGGGCCACGCGAGCGGCTGCCAAAGAGCTTTCCAAGGAGGCACGGCTTTCCCTCCTGGCTCTTCGGGCGTGGGAGCTGTCGCCAGAGCCGCGGCCCTACCGGAAAATGCTTCCCCGGCTGGCGCGGCGGCGACACGTGGGCGCCGGTGTCGCCGAGGCTGACGGCCGCCGGAAAGCCCGCAGCCCCACGGGCTGTGGGGCCACACGAGCGGCTGCCAAAGAGCTTTCCAACGAGGCACGGCTTTCCATCCTGGCTCTTCGGGCGTGGGAGCTGTCGCCAGAGCCGCGGCCCTACCGGAAAATGCTTCGCAGGCTGGCGCGGCGGCGCCACGTGGGCACTGGTGTCGCCGAGGCTGACGGCCGCCGGAAAGCCCGCAGCCCCACGGGCTCTGGGGCCACGCGAGCGGCTGCCAAAGAGCTTTTCAAGGAGGCACGGCTTTCCCTCCTGGCTCTTCGGGCGTGGGAGCTGTCGCCAGAGCCGCGGCCCTACCGGAAAATGCTTCACAGGCTGGCGCGGCGGCGCCACGTGGGCGCCGGTGTCGCCGAGGCTGACGGCCGCCGGAAAGCCCGCAGCCCCACGGGCTGTGGGGCCACGCGAGCGGCTGCCAAAGAGCTTTCCAAGGAGGCACGGCTTTCCCTCCTGGCTCTTCGGGCGTGGGAGCTGTCGCCAGAGCCGCGGCCCTACCGGAAAATGCTTCGCAGGCTGGCGCGGCGGCGCCACGTCGTCGCAGGTGTCGCCGAGGCTGACGGCCGCCGGAAAGCCCGCAGCCCCACGGGCTGTGGGGCCACGCGAGCGGCTGCCAAAGAGCTTTCCAATGAGGCACGGCTTTCCCTCCTGGCTCTTCGGGCGTGGGAGCTGTCGCCAGAGCCGCGGCCCTACCGGAAAATGCTTCGCAGGCTGGCGCGGCGGCGCCACGTGGTCACAGGTGTCGCCGAGGCTGACGGCCGCCGGAAAGCCCGCAGCCCCACGGGCTGTGGGGCCACGCGAGCGGCTGCCAAAGAGCTTTCCAACGAGGCACGGCTTTCCCTCCCGGCTCTTTGGGCGTGGGAGCTGTCGCCAGAGCCACGGCCCCTACCGGAAAATGCTTCGCAGGCTGGCGCGGCGGCGCCACGTGGTCACAGGTGTCGCCGAGGCTGACGGCCGCCGGAAAGCCCGCAGCCCCACGGGCTGTGGGGCCACGCCAGCGGCTGCCAAAGAGCTTTCCAACGAGGCACGGCTTTCCCTCCTGGTTCTTCGGGCGTGGGAGCTGTCGCCAGAGACGCGGCCCTACCGGAAAATGCTTCGCAGGCTGGCGCGGCGGCGCCACGTGGGCGCAGGTATCGCCAAGGCTGACGGCCGCCGGAAAGCCCGCAGCCCCACGGGCTGTGGGGCCACGCGAACGGCTGCCAAAGAGCTTTCCAAGGAGGCACGGCTTTCCCTCCTGGCTCTTCGGGCGTGGGAGCTGTCGCCAGAGCCGCGGCCCTACCGGAAAATGCTTCGCAGGCTGGCGCGGCGGCGCCATGTGGTCACAGGTGTCGCCGAGGCTGACGGCCGCCGGAAAGCCCGCAGCCCCACGGGCTGTGGGGCCACGCGAGCGGCTGCCAAAGAGCTTTCCAACGAGGCACGGCTTTCCCTCCTGGCTCTTCGGGCGTGGGAGCTGTCGCCAGAGCCGCGGCACTACCGGAAAATGCTTCGCAGGCTGGCGCGGCGGCGCCACGTGGGCGCCGGTGTCGCCGAGGCTGACGGCCGCCGAAAAGCCCGCAGCCCCACGGGCTGTGGGGCCACGCCAGCGGCTGCCAAAGAGCTTTCCAAGGAGGCACGGCTTTCCCTCCTGGCTCTTCGGGCGTGGGAGCTGTCGCCAGAGACGCGGCCCTACCGGAAAATGCTTCGCAGGCTGGCGTAGCGGCGCCACCTTGGCGCCGGTGTCGCCGAGGCTGACGGCCGTCGGAAAGCCCGCAGCCCCACGGGCTGTGGGGCCACGTGAGCGGCTGCCAAAGAGCTTTCCAAGGAGGCACGGCTTTCCCTCCTGGCTCTTCGGGCGTGGGAGCTGTCGCCAGAGCCGCGGCCCTACCAGAAAATGCTTCGCAGGCTGGCGCGGCGGCGCCACGTGGGCGCAGGTGTCGCCAAGGCTGACGGCCGCCGGAAAGCCCGCAGCCCCACGGGCTGTGGGGCCATGCGAGTGGCTGCCAAAGAGCTTTCCAACGAGGCACGGCTTTCCCTCCTGGCTCTTCGGGCGTGGCAGCTGTCGCCAGAGCCACGGCCCTACCGGAAAATGCTTCGCAGGCTGGCGTGGCGGCGCCACGTGGGCACCGGTGTCGCCGAGGCTGAAGGCCGCCGGAAAGCCCGCAGCCCCACGGGCTGTGGGGCCACGTGAGCGGCTGCCAAAGAGCTTTCCAACGAGGCACGGCTTTCCCTCCTGGCTCTTCGGGTGTGGGAGCTGTCGCCAGAGCCGCGGCCCTACCGGAAAATGCTTCGCAGGCTGGCGCGGCGGCGCCACGTGGGCGCCGGTGTCGCCGAAGCTGACGGCCGCCGGAAAGCCTGCAGCCCCACGGGCTGTGGGGCCACGCGAGCGGCTGCCAAAGAGCTTTCCAACGAGGCACGGCTTTCCCTCCTGGCTCTTCGGGCGTGGGAGCTGTCGCCAGAGCCGCGGCCCTACCGGAAAATGCTTCGCAGGCTGGCGCGGCGGCTCCACGTGGGCGCCGGTGTCGCCGAGGCTGACGCCTACCGGAAAGTCCGCAGCCCCACGGGCTGTGGGGCCACGCGAGCGGCTGCCAAAGAGCTTTCCAACGAGGCACGGCTTTCCGTCCTGGCTCTTCGGGCGTCGGAGCTGTCGCCAGAGACGCGGCCCTACCGGAAAATACTTTGCAGGCTGGCGCTGCGGCGCCACGTGGGCGCTCGTGTCGCAGAGGCTGACGGCCGCTGGAAAGCCCGCAGCCCCATGGGCTGTGGGGCCACGCGAGCGGCTGCCAAAGAGCTTTCCAACGAGGCACGGCTTTCCCTCCTGGACCTTCGGGCGTGGGAGCTGTCGCCAAAGCCGCGGCCCTACCGGAAAATGCTTCGCAGGCTGCCGTGGCCGCGCCACGTGGGCGCCGGTGTCGCCGAGGCTGATGGCCGCCGGAAAGCCCGCAGCCCCACGGGCTGTGGGGCCACGCGAGCGGCTGCCAAAGAGCTTTCCAAGGAGGCACGGCTTTCCCTCCTGGCTCTTCGGGCATGGGAGCTGTCGCCAGAGCCGCGGCCCTACTGGAAAATGCTTCGCAGGCTGGCGCGGCCGCGACACGTGGGCGCCGGTGTCACCAAGGCTGATGGCCGCCGGAAAGCCAGCCGCCCCACAGGCTGTGGGGCCACGCGAGCGGCTGCCAAAGTGCTTTCCAAGGAGGCACGGCTTTCCCTCCTGGCTCTTCGGGCGTGGGAGCTGCCGCCAGAGCCGCGGCCCTACCGGAAAATGCTTCACAGGCTGGCGCGGCGGCGACACATGGGCGCCGGTGTCGCCGAGGCTGACGGCCGCCAGAAAGCCCGCAGCCCCACGGGCTGTGGGGCCACGCGAGCGGCTGCCAAAGAGCTTTCCAACGAGGCACGGCTTTCCCTCCTGGCTCTTCGGGCGTGGGAGCTGTCGCCAGAGCCGCGGCCCTACCGGAAAATGCTTTGCAGGCTGGTGCAGCGGCGCCACGTGGGCGTTGGTGTCGCCGAGGCTGACGGCCGCCGGAAAGCCCGCAGCCCCACGGGCTGTGGGGCCATGCGAGCGGCTGCCAAAGAGCTTTCCAACGAGGCACAGCTTTCCCTCCTGGCTCTTCGGGCGCAGGAGCTGTCGCCAGAGCCGCGGCCCTACCGGAAAATGCTTCGCAGGCTGGCGCGGCGGCTCCACGTGGGCGCTGGTGTCGCAGAGGCTGACGGCCGCTGGAAAGCCCGCAGCCCCATGGGCTGTGGGGCCACGCGAGCGGCTGCCAAAGAGCATTCCAAGGAGGCACGGCTTTCCCTCCTGGCTCTTTGGGCGTGGGAGCTGTCGCCACAGCCGCGGCCCTACTGGAAAATGCTTCGCAGGCTGGCGCGGCGGCGCCATCTGGGCGCTGGTGTCGCCGAGGCTGACGGCCTCCGGAAAGCCTGCAGCCCCACGGGCTGTGGGGCCACGCGATCTGCTGCCAAAGAGCTTTCCAACGAGGCACGGCTTTCCCTCCTGGCTCTTCGGGCGTGGGAGCTGTCGCCAGAGCCGCAGCCCTACCGGAAAATGCTTCACAGGCTGGCGCGGAGGTGCCACGTGGGCGCCGGTGTCGCCGAGGCTGACGGCCGCCGGAAAGCCCGCAGCCCCACGGGCTGTGGGGCCACGCGAGCGGCTGCCAAAGAGCTTTCCAACGAGGCACGGCTTTCCCTCCTGGCTCTTCGGGCGTGGGAGCTGTCGCCAGAGCCGGGGCCCTACCGGAAAATGCTTCGCAGGCTGGCGCACCGGCGCCACGTGGGCGCCGGTGTCGCCGAGGCTGACGGCCGCCGGAAAGCCCGCAGCCCCACGGGCTGTGGGGCCATGCGAGCGGCTGCCAAAGAGCTTTCCAACGAGGCACGGCTTTCCCTCCTGGCTCTTCGGGCGTGGGAGCTGTCGCCAGAGCTGCGGCCCTACCGGAAAATGCTTCGCAGGCTGGCGTGGCGGCGCCACGTGGGCGCCGGTGTTGCCGCGGCTGATGGCCGCCGGAAAGCCCGCAGCCCCACGGGCTGTGGGGCCACGCGAGCGGCTGCCAAAGAGCTTTCCAAGGAGGCACGGCTTTCCCTCCTGGCTCTTCGAGCGTGGGAGCTGTCACCAGAGCCGCGGCCCTACCGGAAAATGCTTCCCAGGCTGGCGCGGCGGTGCCACGTGGGCGCCGGTGTCGCCGAGGCTGACGGCCGCCGGAAAGCCCGCAGCCCCACGGGCTGTGGGGCCACACGAGCGGCTGCCAAAGAGCTTTCCAAGGAGGCACGGCTTTCCCTCCTGGCTCTTCGGGCGTGGGAGCTGTCGCCAGAGCCGCGGCCCTACCGGAAAATGCTTTGCAGGCTGGCGCGGCGGCGCCACGTGGTCGCAGGTGTCGCCGAAGCTGACGGCCGCCGGAAAGCCCGCAGCCCCACGGGCTGTGGGGCCACGCGAGCGGCTGCCAAAGAGCTTTCCAACGAGGCACGGCTTTCCCTCCTGGCTCTTCGGGTGTGGGAGCTGTCGCCAGAGCCGCGGCCCTACCGGAAAATGCTTCGCAGGCTGGCGCGGCGGCTCCACGTGGGCGCCGGTGTCGCCGAGGCTGACGGCCGCCGGAAAGCCCGCAGCCCCACGGGCTGTGGCGCCACGCGAGCGGCTGCCAAAGAGCTTTCCAACGAGGCACAGCTTTCCCTCCTGGCTCTTCGGGCGTGGGAGCTGTCGCCAGAGACGCGGCCCTACCGGCTAATGCTTTGCAGGCTGGCGCTGCGGCGCCACGTGGGCGCTGGTGTCACAGAGGCTGACGGCTGCTGGAAAGCCCGCAGCCCCATGGGCTGTGGGGCCACGCGAGCGGCTGCCAAAGAGCATTCCAAGGAGGCACGGCTTTCCCTCCTGGCTCTTTGGGCGTGGGAGCTGTCGCCACAGCCGCGGCCCTACTGGAAAATGCTTCGCAGGCTGGCGCGGCGGCGCCATCTGGGCGCTGGTGTCGCCGAGGCTGACGGCCTCCGGAAAGCCTGCAGCCCCACGGGCTGTGGGGCCACGCGAGCGGCTGCCAAAGAGCTTTCCAACGAGGCACGGCTTTCCCTCCTGGCTCTTCGGGCGTGGGAGCTGTCGCCAGAGCCGCAGCCCTACCGGAAAATGCTTCACAGGCTGGCGCGGAGGTGCCACGTGGGCGCCGGTGTCGCCGAGGCTGACGGCCGCCGGAAAGCCCGCAGCCCCACTGGCTGTGGGTCCAGGCGAGCGGCTGTCAAAGAGCTTTCCAACGAGGCACGACTTTCCCTCCTGGCTCTTCGGGCGTGGGAGCTGTCGCCAGAGCCGCGGCCCTACCGGAAAATGCTTCACAGGCTGGCGCGGCGGCTCCACGTGGGCGCCGGTGTCGCCGAGGCTAACGGCCGCTGGAAAGCCCGCAGCCCCACGGGCTGCGGGGCCAGACGAGCGGCTGACAAAGAGCTTTCCATGGAGCCACGGCTTTCCCTCCTGGCTCTTCGGGCGTGGGAGCTGTCGCCAGAGCCGCGGCCCTACCGGAAAATGCTTCGCAGGCTGGCGCACCGGCGCCACGTGGGCGCCGGTGTCGCCGAGGCTGTCAGCCGCCGGAAAGCCCGCAGCCCCACGGGCTGTGGGGCCACGCGAGCGGCTGCCAAAGAGCTTTCCAACGAGGCACGGCTTTCCCTCCTGGCTCTTCGGGCGTGGGAGCTGTCGCCAGAGCTGTGGCCCTACCGGAAAATGCTTCGCGGGCTGGCGCGGCGGCGCCACGTGGGCGCCGGTATCGCCGAGGCTGACAGCCGCCAGAAATCCCGCAGCCCCACGGGCTGTGGGGCCACGCGAACGGCTGCCAAAGAGCTTTCCAACGAGGCACGACTTTCCCTCCTGGCTCTTCGGGCGTGGGAGCTGTCGCCAGAGCCGCGGCCCTACCGGAAAATGCTTCGCAGGCTGGCGCGGCGGAGCCACGTGGGCGCTCGTGTCGCCGAGGCTGACGGCTGCCGGAAAGCCCGCAGCCCCACGGGCTGTGGGGCCATGCGAGTGGCTGCCAAAGAGCTTTCCAAGGAGGCACGGCTTTCCCTCCTGGCTCTTCGGGCGTGGGAGCTGTCGCCAGAGCCGCGGCCCTACCGGAAAATGCTTCACAGGCTGGCGCGGCGGCGCCACGTGGGCGCCGGTGTCGCCGAGGCTGACGGCCGCCGGAAAGCCCGCAGCCCCACGGGCTCTGGGCCCACGCGAGCGGCTGCCAAAGAGCTTTCCAACGAGGCACGGCTTTCCCTCCTGGCTCTTCGGGCGTGGGAGCTGTCGCCAGAGCCGCGGCCCTACCGGAAAATGCTTCGCAGGCTGGCGCGGCGGCGCCACATGGGCGCCGGCGTCGCCAAGGCTGACGGCCGCCGGAAAGCCCGCAGCCCCACGGGCTCTGGGGCCACGCCAGCGGCTGCCAAAGGGTTTTCCAACGAGGCACGGCTTTCCCTCCTGGCTCTTCAGGCGTGGGAGCTGTCGCCAGAGCCGCGGCCCTACCGGAAAATGCTTCGCAGGCTGGCGCGGCGGCGCCACGTGGGCGCCGGTGTCGCCGAGGCTGACGGCCGCCGGAAAGCCCGCAGCCCCACGGGCTGTGGGGCCACGCGAGCGGCTGCCAAAGAGCTTTCCAACGAGGCACGGCTTTCCCTCCTGGCTCTTCGGGCGTGGGAGCTGTCGCCAGAGACGCGGCCCTACCGGAAAATGCTTTGCAGGCTGGCGCGGCGGCGCCACGTGGTCGCAGGTGTCGCCGAGGCTGACGGCCGCCGGAAAGCCCGCAACCCCACGGGCTGTGGGGCCACGCGAGCGGCTGCCAAAGAGCTTTCCAAGGAGGCACGGCTTTCCCTCCTGGCTCTTCGGGCGTGGGAGCTGTCGCCAGAGACGCGGCCCTACCGGAAAATGCTTCGCAGGCTGGCGCGGCGGCGCCACGTGGGCGCAGGTATCGCCAAGGCTGACGGCCGCCGGAAAGCCCGCAGCCCCACGGGCTGTGGGGCCACGCGAACGGCTGCCAAAGAGCTTTCCAAGGAGGCACGGCTTTCCCTCCTGGCTCTTCGGGCGTGGGAGCTGTCGCCAGAGCCGCGGCCCTACCGGAAAATGCTTCGCAGGCTGGCGCGGCGGCGCCATGTGGTCACAGGTGTCGCCGAGGCTGACGGCCGCCGGAAAGCCCGCAGCCCCACGGGCTGTGGGGCCACGCGAGCGGCTGCCAAAGAGCTTTCCAACGAGGCACGGCTTTCCCTCCTGGCTCTTCGGGCGTGGGAGCTGTCGCCAGAGCCGCGGCACTACCGGAAAATGCTTCGCAGGCTGGCGCGGCGGCGCCACGTGGGCGCCGGTGTCGCCGAGGCTGACGGCCGCCGAAAAGCCCGCAGCCCCACGGGCTGTGGGGCCACGCGAGCGGCTGCCAAAGAGCTTTCCAACGAGGCACGGCTTTCCCTCCTGGCTCTTCGGGTGTGGGAGCTGTCGCCAGAGACGCGGCCCTACCGGAAAATGCTTCGCAGGCTGGCGTAGCGGCGCCACCTTGGCGCCGGTGTCGCCGAGGCTGACGGCCGTCGGAAAGCCCGCAGCCCCACGGGCTGTGGGGCCACGTGAGCGGCTGCCAAAGAGCTTTCCAAGGAGGCACGGCTTTCCCTCCTGGCTCTTCGGGCGTGGGAGCTGTCGCCAGAGCCGCGGCCCTACCAGAAAATGCTTCGCAGGCTGGCGCGGCGGCGCCACGTGGGCGCAGGTGTCGCCAAGGCTGACGGCCGCCGGAAAGCCCGCAGCCCCACGGGCTGTGGGGCCACGCGAGCGGCTGCCAAACAGCTTTCCAAGGAGGAACGGCTTTCCCTCCTGGCTCTTCGGGCGTGGGAGCTGCCACCACAGCCGCGGCCCTACCGGAAAATGCTTCACAGGCTGGCGCGGCAGCGACACATGGGCACCGGTGTCGCCGAGGCTGACGGCCGCCGGAAAGCCCGCAGCCCCACGGGCTGTGGGGCCACGCCAGCGGCTGACAAAGAGCTTTCCAAGGAGGCATGGCTTTCCCTCCTGGCTCTTCGGGCGTTGGAGCTGTCGCCAGAGCCGCGGCCCTACCGGAAAATGCTTCACAGGCTGGCGCAGCGGGGCCACGTGGGCGTTGGTGTCGCCGAGGCTGATGGCCGCCGGAAAGCCCGCAGCCCCACGGGCTGTGGGGCCATGCGAGTGGCTGCCAAAGAGCTTTCCAACGAGGCACGGCTTTCCCTCCTGGCTCTTCGGGCGTGGCAGCTGTCGCCAGAGCCACGGCCCTACCGGAAAATGCTTCGCAGGCTGGCGTGGCGGTGCCACGTGGGCACCGGTGTCGCCGAGGCTGAAGGCCGCCGGAAAGCCCGCAGCCCCACGGGCTGTGGGGCCACGTGAGCGGCTGCCAAAGAGCTTTCCAACGAGGCACGGCTTTCCCTCCTGGCTCTTCGGGTGTGGGAGCTGTCGCCAGAGCCGCGGCCCTACCGGAAAATGCTTCGCAGGCTGGCGCGGCGGCGCCACGTGGGCGCCGGTGTCGCCGAAGCTGACGGCCGCCGGAAAGCCTGCAGCCCCACGGGCTGTGGGGCCACGCGAGCGGCTGCCAAAGAGCTTTCCAACGAGGCACGGCTTTCCCTCCTGGCTCTTCGGGCGTGGGAGCTGTCGCCAGAGCCACGGCCCTACCGGAAAATGCTTCGCAGGCTGGCGCGGCGGCTCCACGTGGGCGCCGGTGTCGCCGAGGCTGACGCCTACCGGAAAGTCCGCAGCCCCACGGGCTGTGGGGCCACGCGAGCGGCTGCCAAAGAGCTTTCCAACGAGGCACGGCTTTCCGTCCTGGCTCTTCGGGCGTCGGAGCTGTCGCCAGAGACGCGGCCCTACCGGAAAATACTTTGCAGGCTGGCGCTGCGGCGCCACGTGGGCGCTCGTGTCGCAGAGGCTGACGGCCGCTGGAAAGCCCGCAGCCCCATGGGCTGTGGGGCCACGCGAGCGGCTGCCAAAGAGCTTTCCAACGAGGCACGGCTTTCCCTCCTGGACCTTCGGGCGTGGGAGCTGTCGCCAGAGCCGCGGCCCTACCGGAAAATGCTTCGCAGGCTGCCGTGGCCGCGCCACGTGGGCGCCGGTGTCGCCGAGGCTGATGGCCGCCGGAAAGCCCGCAGCCCCACGGGCTGTGGGGCCACGCGAGCGGCTGCCAAAGAGCTTTCCAAGGAGGCACGGCTTTCCCTCCTGGCTCTTCGGGCATGGGAGCTGTCGCCAGAGCCGCGGCCCTACTGGAAAATGCTTCGCAGGCTGGCGCGGCCGCGACACGTGGGCGCCGGTGTCACCAAGGCTGATGGCCGCCGGAAAGCCAGCCGCCCCACAGGCTGTGGGGCCACGCGAGCGGCTGCCAAAGTGCTTTCCAAGGAGGCACGGCTTTCCCTCCTGGCTCTTCGGGCGTGGGAGCTGCCGCCAGAGCCGCGGCCCTACCGGAAAATGCTTCACAGGCTGGCGCGGCGGCGACACATGGGCGCCGGTGTCGCCGAGGCTGACGGCCGCCAGAAAGCCCGCAGCCCCACGGGCTGTGGGGCCACGCGAGCGGCTGCCAAAGAGCTTTCCAACGAGGCACGGCTTTCCCTCCTGGCTCTTCGGGCGTGGGAGCTGTCGCCAGAGCCGCGGCCCTACCGGAAAATGCTTTGCAGGCTGGTGCAGCGGCGCCACGTGGGCGTTGGTGTCGCCGAGGCTGACGGCCGCCGGAAAGCCCGCAGCCCCACGGGCTGTGGGGCCATGCGAGCGGCTGCCAAAGAGCTTTCCAACGAGGCACAGCTTTCCCTCCTGGCTCTTCGGGCGCAGGAGCTGTCGCCAGAGCCGCGGCCCTACCGGAAAATGCTTCGCAGGCTGGCGCGGCGGCTCCACGTGGGCGCTGGTGTCGCAGAGGCTGACGGCCGCTGGAAAGCCCGCAGCCCCATGGGCTGTGGGGCCACGCGAGCGGCTGCCAAAGAGCATTCCAAGGAGGCACGGCTTTCCCTCCTGGCTCTTTGGGCGTGGGAGCTGTCGCCACAGCCGCGGCCCTACTGGAAAATGCTTCGCAGGCTGGCGCGGCGGCGCCATCTGGGCGCTGGTGTCGCCGAGGCTGACGGCCTCCGGAAAGCCTGCAGCCCCACGGGCTGTGGGGCCACGCGATCTGCTGCCAAAGAGCTTTCCAACGAGGCGCGGCTTTCCCTCCTGGCTCTTCGGGCGTGGGAGCTGTCGCCAGAGCCGCAGCCCTACCGGAAAATGCTTCACAGGCTGGCGCGGAGGTGCCACGTGGGCGCCGGTGTCGCCGAGGCTGACGGCCGCCGGAAAGCCCGCAGCCCCACGGGCTGCGGGTCCAGGCGAGCGGCTGTCAAAGAGCTTTCCAACGAGGCACGGCTTTCCCTCCTGGCTCTTCGGGCGTGGGAGCTGTCGCCAGAGCCGCGGCCCTACCGGAAAATGCTTCGCAGGCTGGCGCGGCGGCTCCACGTGGGCGCCAGTGTCGCCGAGGCTGACGGCCGCCGGAAAGCCCGCAGCCCCACGGGCTGTGGGGCCAGGCAAGTGGCTGCCAAAGAGCTTTCCAATGAGGCACGGCTTTCCCTCCTGGCTCTTCGGGCGTGGGAGCTGTCGCCAGAGCCGCGGCCCTACCGGAAAATGCTTTGCAGGCTGGCGCGGCGGCTCCACGTGGGCGCCGGTGTCGCCGAGGCTGACGGCCGCCGAAAAGCCCGCAGCCCCACGGGTTGTGGGGCCACGCGAGCGCTGCCAAAGAGCTTTCCAACGAGGCACGGCTTTCCCTCCTGGCTCTTCGGGCGTGGGAGCTGTCGCCAGAGCCGCGGCCCTACCGGAAAATGCTTCGCAGGCTGGCGCGGCGGCGCCACGTGGGCGCCGGTGTCGCCGAGGCTGTCAGCCGCCGGAAAGCCCGCAGCCCCACGGGCTGTGGCGCCACGCGAGCGGCTGCCAAAGAGCTTTCCAACGAGGCACGGCTTTCCATCCTGGCTCTTCGGGCGTGGGAGCTGTCGCCAGAGCCGCGGCCCCTACCGGAAAATGCTTTGCAGGCTGGCGCGGCGGCGCCACGTCGTCGCAGGTGTCGCCGAGGCTGACGGCCGCCGGAAAGCCCGCAGCCCCACGGGCTGTGGGGCCACGCGAGCGGCTGCCAAAGAGGTTTCCAACGAGGCACGGCTTTCCCTCCTGGCTCTTCGGGCGTGGGAGCTGTCGCCAGAGCCGGGGCCCTACCGGAAAATGCTTCGCAGGCTGGCGCACCGGCGCCACGTGGGCGCCGGTGTCGCCGAGGCTGACGGCCGCCGGAAAGCCCGCAGCCCCACGGGCTGTGGGGCCATGCGAGCGGCTGCCAAAGAGCTTTCCAACGAGGCACGGCTTTCCCTCCTGGCTCTTCGGGCGTGGGAGCTGTCGCCAGAGCTGCGGCCCTACCGGAAAATGCTTCGCAGGCTGGCGTGGCGGCGCCACGTGGGCGCCGGTGTTGCCGCGGCTGATGGCCGCCGGAAAGCCCGCAGCCCCACGGGCTGTGGGGCCACGCGAGCGGCTGCCAAAGAGCTTTCCAAGGAGGCACGGCTTTCCCTCCTGGCTCTTCGGGCGTGGGAGCTGTCACCAGAGCCGCGGCCCTACCGGAAAATGCTTCCCAGGCTGGCGCGGCGGCGCCACGTGGGCGCCGGTGTCGCCGAGGCTGACGGCCGCCGGAAAGCCCGCAGCCCCACGGGCTGTGGGGCCACACGAGCGGCTGCCAAAGAGCTTTCCAAGGAGGCACGGCTTTCCCTCCTGGCTCTTCGGGCGTGGGAGCTGTCGCCAGAGCCGCGGCCCTACCGGAAAATGCTTTGCAGGCTGGCGCGGCGGCGCCACGTGGTCGCAGGTGTCGCCGAAGCTGACGGCCGCCGGAAAGCCCGCAGCCCCACGGGCTGTGGGGCCACGCGAGCGGCTGCCAAAGAGCTTTCCAACGAGGCACGGCTTTCCCTCCTGGCTCTTCGGGTGTGGGAGCTGTCGCCAGAGCCGCGGCCCTACCGGAAAATGCTTCGCAGGCTGGCGCGGCGGCTCCACGTGGGCGCCGGTGTCGCCGAGGCTGACGGCCGCCGGAAAGCCCGCAGCCCCACGGGCTGTGGCGCCACGCGAGCGGCTGCCAAAGAGCTTTCCAACGAGGCACAGCTTTCCCTCCTGGCTCTTCGGGCGTGGGAGCTGTCGCCAGAGACGCGGCCCTACCGGCTAATGCTTTGCAGGCTGGCGCTGCGGCGCCACGTGGGCGCTGGTGTCACAGAGGCTGACGGCTGCTGGAAAGCCCGCAGCCCCATGGGCTGTGGGGCCACGCGAGCGGCTGCCAAAGAGCATTCCAAGGAGGCACGGCTTTCCCTCCTGGCTCTTTGGGCGTGGGAGCTGTCGCCACAGCCGCGGCCCTACTGGAAAATGCTTCGCAGGCTGGCGCGGCGGCGCCATCTGGGCGCTGGTGTCGCCGAGGCTGACGGCCTCCGGAAAGCCTGCAGCCCCACGGGCTGTGGGGCCACGCGAGCGGCTGCCAAAGAGCTTTCCAACGAGGCACGGCTTTCCCTCCTGGCTCTTCGGGCTTGGGAGCTGTCGCCAGAGCCGCAGCCCTACCGGAAAATGCTTCACAGGCTGGCGCGGAGGTGCCACGTGGGCGCCGGTGTCGCCGAGGCTGACGGCCGCCGGAAAGCCCGCAGCCCCACTGGCTGTGGGTCCAGGCGAGCGGCTGTCAAAGAGCTTTCCAACGAGGCACGACTTTCCCTCCTGGCTCTTCGGGCGTGGGAGCTGTCGCCAGAGCCGCGGCCCTACCGGAAAATGCTTCGCAGGCTGGCGCGGCGGCTCCGCGTGGGCGCCAGTGTCGCCGAGGCTGACGGCCGCCGGAAAGCCCGCAGCCCCACGGGCTGTGGGGCCAGGCAAGTGGCTGCCAAAGAGCTTTCCAATGAGGCACGGCTTTCCCTCCTGGCTCTTCGGGCGTGGGAGCTGTCGCCAGAGCCGCGGCCCTACCGGAAAATGCTTCACAGGCTGGCGCGGCGGCTCCACGTGGGCGCCGGTGTCGCCGAGGCTAACGGCCGCTGGAAAGCCCGCAGCCCCACGGGCTGCGGGGCCAGACGAGCGGCTGACAAAGAGCTTTCCATGGAGCCACGGCTTTCCCTCCTGGCTCTTCGGGCGTGGGAGCTGTCGCCAGAGCCGCGGCCCTACCGGAAAATGCTTCGCAGGCTGGCACGGCGGCGCCACGTGGGCGCCGGTGTCGCCGAGGCTGTCAGCCGCCGGAAAGCCCGCAGCCCCACGGGCTGTGGGGCCACGCGAGCGGCTGCCAAAGAGCTTTCCAACGAGGCACGGCTTTCCCTCCTGGCTCTTCGGGCGTGGGAGCTGTCGCCAGAGCTGTGGCCCTACCGGAAAATGCTTCGCGGGCTGGCGCGGCGGCGCCACGTGGGCGCCGGTATCGCCGAGGCTGACAGCCGCCAGAAATCCCGCAGCCCCACGGGCTGTGGGGCCAC
The DNA here is from genome assembly GCF_028500815.1 of Rissa tridactyla. Taxonomy (NCBI): domain Eukaryota; kingdom Metazoa; phylum Chordata; class Aves; order Charadriiformes; family Laridae; genus Rissa; species Rissa tridactyla. The sequence continues at coordinate 65,016 of NW_026529596.1, forward strand.
GCGAACGGCTGCCAAAGAGCTTTCCAACGAGGCACGACTTTCCCTCCTGGCTCTTCGGGCGTGGGAGCTGTCGCCAGAGCCGCGGCCCTACCGGAAAATGCTTCGCAGGCTGGCGCGGCGGAGCCACGTGGGCGCTCGTGTCGCCGAGGCTGACGGCTGCCGGAAAGCCCGCAGCCCCACGGGCTGTGGGGCCATGCGAGTGGCTGCCAAAGAGCTTTCCAAGGAGGCACGGCTTTCCCTCCTGGCTCTTCGGGCGTGGGAGCTGTCGCCAGAGCCGCGGCCCTACCGGAAAATGCTTCACAGGCTGGCGCGGCGGCGCCACGTGGGCGCCGGTGTCGCCGAGGCTGACGGCCGCCGGAAAGCCCGCAGCCCCACGGGCTCTGGGCCCACGCGAGCGGCTGCCAAAGAGCTTTCCAACGAGGCACGGCTTTCCCTCCTGGCTCTTCGGGCGTGGGAGCTGTCGCCAGAGCCGCGGCCCTACCGGAAAATGCTTCGCAGGCTGGCGCGGCGGCGCCACATGGGCGCCGGCGTCGCCAAGGCTGACGGCCGCCGGAAAGCCCGCAGCCCCACGGGCTCTGGGGCCACGCCAGCGGCTGCCAAAGGGTTTTCCAACGAGGCACGGCTTTCCCTCCTGGCTCTTCAGGCGTGGGAGCTATCGCCAGAGCCGCGGCCCTACCGGAAAATGCTTCGCAGGCTGGCGCGGCGGCGCCACGTGGGCGCCGGTGTCGCCGAGGCTGACGGCCGCCGGAAAGCCCGCAGCCCCACGGGCTGTGGGGCCACGCGAGCGGCTGCCAAAGAGCTTTCCAACGAGGCACGGCTTTCCCTCCTGGCTCTTCGGGCGTGGGAGCTGTCGCCAGAGACGCGGCCCTACCGGAAAATGCTTTGCAGGCTGGCGCGGCGGCGCCACGTGGTCGCAGGTGTCGCCGAGGCTGACGGCCGCCGGAAAGCCCGCAACCCCACGGGCTGTGGGGCCACGCGAGCGGCTGCCAAAGAGCTTTCCAAGGAGGCACGGCTTTCCCTCCTGGCTCTTCGGGCGTGGGAGCTGTCGCCAGAGACGCGGCCCTACCGGAAAATGCTTCGCAGGCTGGCGTGGCGGCGCCACGTGGGCGCCGGTCTTGCCGCGGCTGATGGCCGCCGGAAAGCCCGCAGCCCCACGGGCTGTGGGGCCACGCGACCGGCTGCCAAAGAGGTTTCCAACGAGGCACGGCTTTCCCTCCTGGCTCTTCGGGCATGGGAGCTGTCGCGAGAGCCGCGGCCCTACCAGAAAATGCTTTGCAGGCTGGCGCGGCGGTGCCACGTGGGCGCCGGTGTCGCCGAGGCTGACGGCCGCCGGAAAGCCCGCAACCCCACGGGCTGTGGGGCCACGCGAAAGGCTGCCAAAGAGCTTTCCAAGGAGGCACGGCTTTCCCTCCTGGCTCTTCGGGCGTGGGAGCTGTCGCCAGAGACGCGGCCCTACCGGAAAATGCTTCGCAGGCTGGCGTGGCGGCGCCACGTGGGCGCCGGTCTTGCCGCGGCTGATGGCCGCCGGAAAGCCCGCAGCCCCACGGGCTGTGGGGCCACGCGACCGGCTGCCAAAGAGGTTTCCAACGAGGCACGGCTTTCCCTCCTGGCTCTTCGGGCATGGGAGCTGTCGCGAGAGCCGCGGCCCTACCAGAAAATGCTTTGCAGGCTGGCGCGGCGGTGCCACGTGGGCGCCGGTGTCGCCGAGGCTGACGGCCGCCGGAAAGCCCGCAGCCCCACGGGCTGTGGGGCCACACGAGCGGCTGCCAAAGAGCTTTCCAAGGAGGCACGGCTTTCCCTCCTGGCTCTTCGGGCATGGGAGCTGTCGCCAGAGCAGCGGCCCTACCGGAAAATGCTTTGCAGGCTGGCGTGGCGGCGCCACGTGAGCACTGGTGTCGGCGAGGCTGACGGCCGCCGGAAAGCCCGCAGCCCCACGGGCTGTGGGGCCACGCCAGCGGCTGCCAAAGAGCTTTCCAACGAGGCACGGCTTTCCCTCCTGGCTCTTAGGGCGTGGGAGCTGTTGCCAGAGCCGCGGCACTACCGGTAAATGCTTCGCAGGCTGGCGCGGCGGCGCCACGTGGTCGCAGGTGTCGCCGAGGCTGACGGCCGCCGGAAAGCCCGCAGCCCCACGGGCTGTGGGGCCAGGCAAGTGGCTGCCAAAGAGCTTTCCAAGGAGGCACGGCTTTCCCTCCTGGCTCTTCGGGCGTGGGAGCTGTCGCCAGAGCCGCGGCCCTACCGGAAAATGCTTCACAGGCTGGCGCGGCGGCTCCACGTGGGCGCCGGTGTCGCCGAGGCTAACGGCCGCTGGAAAGCCCGCAGCCCCACGGGCTGCGGGGCCAGACGAGCGGCTGACAAAGGGTTTTCCAACGAGGCACGGCTTTCCCTCCTGGCTCTTCAGGCGTGGGAGCTGTCGCCAGAGCCGCGGCCCTACCGGAAAATGCTTCGCAGGCTGGCGCGGCGGCGCCACGTGGGCGCCGGTGTCGCCGAGGCTGACGGCCGCCGGAAAGCCCGCAGCCCCACGGGCTGTGGGGCCACGCGAGCGGCTGCCAAAGAGCTTTCCAACGAGGCACGGCTTTCCCTCCTGGCTCTTCGGGCGTGGGAGCTGTCGCCAGAGCCGCGGCCCTACCGGAAAATGCTTTGCAGGCTGGCGCGGCGGTGCCACGTGGTCGCAGGTGTCGCCGAGGCTGACGGCCGCCGGAAAGCCCGCAGCCCCACGGGCTGTGGGGCCACGCGAGCGGCTGCCAAAGAGCTTTCCAAGGAGGCACGGCTTTCCCTCCTGGCTCTTCGGGCGTGGGAGCTGTCGCCAGAGACGCGGCCCTACCGGAAAATGCTTCGCAGGCTGGCGTGGCGGCGCCACGTGGGCGCCGGTCTTGCCGCGGCTGATGGCCGCCGGAAAGCCCGCAGCCCCACGGGCTGTGGGGCCACGCGACCGGCTGCCAAAGAGGTTTCCAACGAGGCACGGCTTTCCCTCCTGGCTCTTCGGGCATGGGAGCTGTCGCGAGAGCCGCGGCCCTACCAGAAAATGCTTTGCAGGCTGGCGCGGCGGTGCCACGTGGGCGCCGGTGTCGCCGAGGCTGACGGCCGCCGGAAAGCCCGCAGCCCCACGGGCTGTGGGGCCACACGAGCGGCTGCCAAAGAGCTTTCCAAGGAGGCACGGCTTTCCCTCCTGGCTCTTCGGGCATGGGAGCTGTCGCCAGAGCAGCGGCCCTACCGGAAAATGCTTTGCAGGCTGGCGTGGCGGCGCCACGTGAGCACTGGTGTCGGCGAGGCTGACGGCCGCCGGAAAGCCCGCAACCCCACGGGCTGTGGGGCCACGCGAAAGGCTGCCAAAGAGCTTTCCAAGGAGGCATGGCTTTCCCTCCTGGCTCTTCGGGCGTGGGAGCTGTCGCCAGAGACGCGGCCCTACCGGAAAATGCTTCGCAGGCTGGCGTGGCGGCGCCACGTGGGCGCCGGTCTTGCCGCGGCTGATGGCCGCCGGAAAGCCCGCAGCCCCACGGGCTGTGGGGCCACGCGACCGGCTGCCAAAGAGGTTTCCAACGAGGCACGGCTTTCCCTCCTGGCTCTTCGGGCATGGGAGCTGTCGCGAGAGCCGCGGCCCTACCAGAAAATGCTTTGCAGGCTGGCGCGGCGGTGCCACGTGGGCGCCGGTGTCGCCGAGGCTGACGGCCGCCGGAAAGCCCGCAGCCCCACGGGCTGTGGGGCCACACGAGCGGCTGCCAAAGAGCTTTCCAAGGAGGCACGGCTTTCCCTCCTGGCTCTTCGGGCATGGGAGCTGTCGCCAGAGCAGCGGCCCTACCGGAAAATGCTTTGCAGGCTGGCGTGGCGGCGCCACGTGAGCACTGGTGTCGGCGAGGCTGACGGCCGCCGGAAAGCCCGCAGCCCCACGGGCTGTGGGGCCACGCCAGCGGCTGCCAAAGAGCTTTCCAACGAGGCACGGCTTTCCCTCCTGGCTCTTAGGGCGTGGGAGCTGTTGCCAGAGCCGCGGCACTACCGGTAAATGCTTCGCAGGCTGGCGCGGCGGCGCCACGTGGTCGCAGGTGTCGCCGAGGCTGACGGCCGCCGGAAAGCCCGCAGCCCCACGGGCTGTGGGGCCAGGCAAGTGGCTGCCAAAGAGCTTTCCAAGGAGGCACGGCTTTCCCTCCTGGCTCTTCGGGCGTGGGAGCTGTCGCCAGAGCCGCGGCCCTACCGGAAAATGCTTCACAGGCTGGCGCGGCGGCTCCACGTGGGCGCCGGTGTCGCCGAGGCTAACGGCCGCTGGAAAGCCCGCAGCCCCACGGGCTGTGGGGCCAGACGAGCGGCTGACAAAGAGCTTTCCAAGGAGGCACGGCTTTCCCTCCTGGCTCTTCGGGCGTGGGAGCTGTCGCCAGAGCCGCGGCCCTACCGGAAAATGCTTCGCAGGCTGGCGCGGCGGCGCCACGTGGGCGCCGGTGTCGCCGAGGCTGTCAGCCGCCGGAAAGCCCGCAGCCCCACGGGCTGTGGGGCCACGCGAGCGGCTGCCAAAGAGCTTTCCAACGAGGCACGGCTTTCCCTCCTGGCTCTTCGGGCGTGGGAGCTGTCGCCAGAGCTGTGGCCCTACCGGAAAATGCTTCGCGGGCTGCCGCGGCGGCGCCACGTGGGCGCCGGTATCGCCGAGGCTGACAGCCGCCAGAAATCCCGCAGCCCCACGGGCTGTGGGGCCACGCGAACGGCTGCCAAAGAGCTTTCCAACGAGGCACGACTTTCCCTCCTGGCTCTTCGGGCGTGGGAGGTGTCGCCAGAGCCGCGGCCCTACCGGAAAATGCTTCGCAGGCTGGCGCGGCGGAGCCACGTGGGCGCTCGTGTCGCCGAGGCTGACGGCTGCCGGAAAGCCCGCAGCCCCACGGGCTGTGGGGCCATGCGAGTGGCTGCCAAAGAGCTTTCCAAGGAGGCACGGCTTTCCCTCCTGGCTCTTCGGGCGTGGGAGCTGTCGCCAGAGCCGCGGCCCTACCGGAAAATGCTTCACAGGCTGGCGCGGCGGCGCCACGTGGGCGCCGGTGTCGCCGAGGCTGACGGCCGCCGGAAAGCCCGCAGCCCCACGGGCTCTGGGCCCACGCGAGCGGCTGCCAAAGGGTTTTCCAACGAGGCACGGCTTTCCCTCCTGGCTCTTCAGGCGTGGGAGCTGTCGCCAGAGCCGCGGCCCTACCGGAAAATGCTTCGCAGGCTGGCGCGGCGGCGCCACGTGGGCGCCGGTGTCGCCGAGGCTGACGGCCGCCGGAAAGCCCGCAGCCCCACGGGCTGTGGGGCCACGCGAGCGGCTGCCAAAGAGCTTTCCAACGAGGCACGGCTTTCCCTCCTGGCTCTTCGGGCGTGGGAGCTGTCGCCAGAGCCGCGGCCCTACCGGAAAATGCTTTGCAGGCTGGCGCGGCGGTGCCACGTGGTCGCAGGTGTCGCCGAGGCTGACGGCCGCCGGAAAGCCCGCAACCCCACGGGCTGTGGGGCCACGCGAGCGGCTGCCAAAGAGCTTTCCAAGGAGGCACGGCTTTCCCTCCTGGCTCTTCGGGCGTGGGAGCTGTCGCCAGAGACGCGGCCCTACCGGAAAATGCTTCGCAGGCTGGCGTGGCGGCGCCACGTGGGCGCCGGTCTTGCCGCGGCTGATAGCCGCCGGAAAGCCCGCAGCCCCACGGGCTGTGGGGCCACGCGACCGGCTGCCAAAGAGGTTTCCAACGAGGCACGGCTTTCCCTCCTGGCTCTTCGGGCGTGGGAGCTGTCGCCAGAGCCGCGGCCCTACCAGAAAATGCTTTGCAGGCTGGCGCGGCGGTGCCACGTGGGCGCCGGTGTCGCCGAGGCTGACGGCCGCCGGAAAGCCCGCAGCCCCACGGGCTGTGGGGCCACACGAGCGGCTGCCAAAGAGCTTTCCAAGGAGGCACGGCTTTCCCTCCTGGCTCTTCGGGCATGGGAGCTGTCGCCAGAGCCGCGGCCCTACCGGAAAATGCTTTGCAGGCTGGCGTGGCGGCGCCACGTGAGCACTGGTGTCGCCGAGGCTGACGGCCGCCGGAAAGCCCGCAGCCCCACGGGCTGTGGGGCCACGCGAGCGGCTGCCAAAGAGCTTTCCAAGGAGGCACGGCTTTCCCTCCTGGCTCTTCGGGCGTGGGAGCTGTTGCCAGAGCCGCGGCACTACCGGAAAATGCTTCGCAGGCTGGCGCGGCGGCGCCACGTGGTCGCAGGTGTCGCCGAAGCTGACGGCCGCCGGAAAGCCTGCAGCCCCACGGGCTGTGGGGCCACGCGAGCGGCTGCCAAAGAGCTTTCCAACGAGGCACGGCTTTCCCTCCTGGCTCTTCGGGCGTGGGAGCTGTCGCCAGAGACGCGGCCCTACCGGAAAATGCTTCGCAGGCTGGCGCGGCGGCGCCACGTGGGCGCCGGTGTCGCCGAGGCTGACGGCCGCCGGAAAGCCCGCAGCCCCACGGGCTGTGGGGCCACGCGAGCGGCTGCCAAAGAGCTTTCCAACGAGGCACGGCTTTCCCTCCTGGCTCTTCGGGCGTGGGAGCTGTCGCCCGAGCCACGGCCCTACCGGAAAATGCTTCGCAGGCTGGCGCGGCGGCACCACGTAGGCACCGGTGTCGCCGAGGCTGACGGCCGCCGGAAAGCCCGCAGCCCCACGGGCTGTGGGGCCACGCGAGCGGCTGCCAAAGAGCTTTCCAACGAGGCACGGCTTTCCCTCCTGGCTCTTCGGGCGTGGGAGCTGTCGCCAGAGACGCGGCCCTACCGGAAAATGCTTCGCAGGCTGGCGCGGCGGCGCCACGTGGGCGCCGGTGTCGCCGAGGCTGACGGCCGCCGGAAAGCCCGCAGCCCCACGGGCTGTGGGGCCACGCGAGCGGCTGCCAAAGAGCTTTCCAACGAGGCACGGCTTTCCCTCCTGGCTCTTCGGGCGTGGGAGCTGTCGCCCGAGCCACGGCCCTACCGGAAAATGCTTCGCAGGCTGGCGCGGCGGCGCCACGTGGGCGCCGGTGTCGCCGAGGCTGACGGCCGCCGGAAAGCCCGCAGCCCCACGGGCTGTGGGGCCACGCGAGCGGCTGCCAAAGAGCTTTCCAACGAGGCACGGCTTTCCCTCCTGGCTCTTCGGGCGTGGGAGCTGTCGCCCGAGCCACGGCCCTACCGGAAAATGCTTCGCAGGCTGGCGCGGCGGCACCACGTAGGCACCGGTGTCGCCGAGGCTGACGGCCGCCGGAAAGCCCGCAGCCCCACGGGCTGTGGGGCCACGCGAGCGGCTGCCAAAGAGCTTTCCAACGAGGCACGACTTTCCCTCCTGGCTCTTCGGGCGTGGGAGCTGTCGCCAGAGCCGCGGCCCTACCGGAAAATGCTTTGCAGGCTGGCGCGGCGGCGCCACGTGGTCGCAGGTGTCGCCGAGGCTGACGGCCGCCGGAAAGCCCGCAACCCCACAGGCTGTGGGGCCACGCGAGCGGCTGCCAAAGAGCTTTCCAAGGAGGCACGGCTTTCCCTCCTAGCTCTTCGGGCGTGGGAGCTGTCGCCAGAGACGCGGCCCTACCGGAAAATGCTTCGCAGGCTAGCGCACCGGCGCCACGTGGGCGCCGGTGTCGCCGAGGCTGAAGGCCGCCGGAAAGCCCGCAACCCCACGGGCTGTGGGGCCACACGAGCGGCTGCCAAAGAGCTTTCCAAGGAGGCACGGCTTTCCCTCCTGGCTCTTCGGGCGTGGGAGCTGTCGCCAGAGCCGCGGCCCTACCGGAAAATGCTTTGCAGGCTGGCGTGGCGGCGCCACGTGAGCACTGGTGTCGCCGAGGCTGACGGCCGCCGGAAAGCCCGCAGCCCCACGGGCTGTGGGGCCAAGCGAGCGGCTGACAAAGAGCTTTCCAACGAGGCACGGCTTTCCCTCCTGGCTCTTCGGGCGTGGGAGCTGTTGCCAGAGCCGCGGCCCTACCGGAAAATGCTTCGCAGGCTGGCGCGGCGGCGCCACGTGGTCGCAGGTGTCGCCGAAGCTGACGGCCGCCGGAAAGCCTGCAGCCCCACGGGCTGTGGGGCCACGCGAGCGGCTGCCAAAGAGCTTTCCAAGGAGGCACGGCTTTCCCTCCTGGCTCTTCGGGTGTGGGAGCTGTCGCCAGAGACGCGGCCCTACTGGAAAATGCTTCGCAGGCTGGCGCGGCGGCGCCACGTGGGCGCCGGTGTCGCCGAGGCTGACGGCCGCCGGAAAGCCCGCAGCCCCACGGGCTGTGGGGCCATGCGAGCGGCTGCCAAAGAGCTTTCCAACGAGGCACGGCTTTCCCTCCTGGCTCTTCGGGCGTGGGAGCTGTCGCCAGAGCCGCGGCCCTACCGGAAAATGCTTCGCAGGCTGGCGCGGCGGCACCACGTAGGCACCGGTGTCGCCGAGGCTGACGGCCGCAGGTAAGCCCGCAGCCCCACGGGCTGTGGGGCCACGCGAGCGGCTGCCAAAGAGCTTTCCAACGAGGCACGACTTTCCCTCCTGGCTCTTCGGGCGTGGGAGCTGTCGCCAGAGCCGCGGCCCTACCGGAAAATGCTTCGCAGGCTGGCGCGGCGGAGCCACATGGGCGCTCGTGTCGCCGAGGCTGACGGCCGCCGGAAAGCCCGCAGCCCCACGGGCTGTGGGGCCACGCGAGCGGCTGACAAAGAGCTTTCCAAGGAGGCACGGCTTTCCCTCCTGGCTCTTCGGGCGTGGGAGCTGTCGCCAGAGCCGCGGCCCTACCGGAAAATGCTTTGCAGGCTGGCGCAGCGGCGCCACGTGGGCGTTGGTGTCGCCGAGGCTGACGGCCGCCGGAAAGCCCGCAGCCCCATGGGCTGTGGGGCCATGCGAGCGGCTGCCAAAGAGCTTTCCAACGAGGCACAGCTTTCCCTCCATGCTCTTCGGGCGCAGGAGCTGTCGCCAGAGCCGCGGCCCTACCGGAAAATGCTTCGCAGGCTGGCACGGCGGCGCCACGTGGGCGCCGGTGTCGCCGAGGCTGATGCCTACCGGAAAGCCCGCAGCCCCACGGGCTGTGGCGCCACGCGAGCGGCTGCCAAAGTGCTTTCCAAGGAGGCACAGCTTTCCCTCCTGGTTCTTCGGGCGTGGGAGCTGTCGCCAGAGCCGCGGCCCTACCGGCTAATGCTTTGCAGGCTGGCGCTGCGGCGACACGTGGGCGCTGGTGTCGCAGAGGCTGACGGCCGCTGGAAAGCCCGCAGCCCCATGGGCTGTGGGCCCACGTGAGCGGCTGCCAAAGAGCATTCCAAGGAGGCACGGCTTTCCCTCCTGGCTCTTTGGGCGTGGGAGCTGTCGCCACAGCCGCGGCCCTACTGGAAAATGCTTCGCAGGCTGGCGCGGCGGCGCCATCTGGGCGCTGGTGTCGCCGAGGCTGATGGCCTCCGGAAAGCCTGCAGCCCCACGGGCTGTGGGGCCACGCGAGCTGCTGCCAAAGAGCTTTCCAACGAGGCACGGCTTTCCCTCCTGGCTCTTCGGGCGTGGGAGCTGTCGCCAGAGCCGCAGCCCTACCGGAAAATGCTTCACAGGCTGGCGCGGAGGTGCCACGTGGGCGCCAGTGTCGCCGAGGCTGACGGCCGCCGGAAAGCCCGCAGCCCCACTGGCTGTGGGTCCAGGCGAGCGGCTGCCAAAGAGCTTTCCAACGAGGCACGGCTTTCCCTCCTGGCTCTTCGGGCGTGGGAGCTGTCGCCAGAGCCGCGGCCCTACCGGAAAATGCTTCGCAGGCTGGCGCGGCGGCTCCACGTGGGCGCCAGTGTCGCCGAGGCTGACGGCCGCCGGAAAGCCCGCAGCCCCACGGGCTGTGGGGCCAGGCAAGTGGCTGCCAAAGAGCTTTCCAATGAGGCACGGCTTTCCCTCCTGGCTCTTCGGGCGTGGGAGCTGTCGCCAGAGCCGCGGCCCTACCGGAAAATGCTTCACAGGCTGGCGCGGCGGCTCCACGTGGGCGCCGGTGTCGCCGAGGCTGACGGCCGCTGGAAAGCCCGCAGCCCCACGGGCTGTGGGGCCACACGAGCGGCTGCCAAAGAGCTTTCCATGGAGCCACGGCTTTCCCTCCTGGCTCTTCGGGCGTGGGAGCTGTCGCCAGAGCTGCGGCCCTACCGGAAAATTCTTCGCAGGCTGGCGTGGCGGCGCCACATGGGCGCCGGTGTTGCCGAGGCTGACGGCCGCCGGAAAGCCCGCAGCCGCATGGGCTGTGGGGCCACGCGAGCAGCTGCCAAAGAGCTTTCCAACGAGGCACGGCTTTCCCTCCTGGCTCTTCGGGCGTGGGAGCTGTCGCCAGAGCCGCGGCCCTACCGGAAAATGCTTCGCAGGCTGGCGCGGCGGCGCCACTTGGGCAATTGAGTCGCCGAGGCTGACGGCCGCCGGAAAGCCTGCAGCCCCACGGGTTGTGGGGCCACGCGAGCGCTGCCAAAGAGCTTTCCAACGAGGCACGGCTTTCCCTCCTGGCTCTTCGGGCGTGGGAGCTGTCGCCAGAGACGCGGCCCTACCGGAAAATGCTTCGCAGGCTGGCGCACCGGCGCCACGTGGGCGCCGGTGTCGCCGAGGCTGTCAGCCGCCGGAAAGCCCGCAGCCCCACGGGCTGTGGGGCCACGCGAGCGGCTGCCAAAGAGCTTTCCAACGAGGCACGGCTTTCCCTCCTGGCTCTTCGGGCGTGGGAGCTGTCGCCAGAGCTGTGGCCCTACCGGAAAATGCTTCGCGGGCTGGCGCGGTGGCGCCACGTGGGCGCCGGTATCGATGAGGCTGACGGCCGCCAGAAATCCCGCAGCCCCACGGGCTGTGGGGCCACGCGAACGGCTGCCAAAGAGCTTTCCAAAGAGGCACGGCTTTCCCTCCTGGCTCTTCGGGTGTGGGAGCTGTCGCCAGAGTCGCGGCCCTACCGGAAAATGCTTCGCAGTCTGGCACGGCGGCGCCACGTGTTCGCCGGTGTCGCCGAGGCTGGTGGCCGCCGGAAAGCCCGCAGCCCCACGGGCTGTGGGGCCACGCGAGCGGCTGCCAAAGAGCTTTCCAACGAGGCACGGCTTTCCCTCCTGGCTCTTTGGGCGTGGGAGCTGTCGTCAGAGCCGCGGCCCTACCGGAAAATGCTTTGCAGGCTGGCGCGGCGGCGACACGTGGTCGCAGGTGTCGCCGAGGCTGACGGCCGCCGGAAAGCCCGCAGCCCCACGGGCTGTGGGGCCACGCGAGCGGCTGCCAAAGAGCTTTCCAACGAGGCACGGCTTTCCCTCCTGGCTCTTCGGGCGGGGTAGCTGTCGCCAGAGCCGGGGCCCTACCGGAAAATGCTTCGCAGGCTGGCGCACCGGCGCCACGTGGGCGCCGGTGTCGCCAAGGCTGACGGCCGCCGGAAAGCCCGCAGCCCCACGGGCTGTGGGGCCATGCGAGCGGCTACCAAAGAGCTTTCCAACGAGGCACGGCTTTCCCTCCTGGCTCTTCGGGCGTGGGAGCTGTCGCCAGAGCTGCGGCCCTACCGGAAAATGCTTCGCAGGCTGGCGTGGCGTCTCCACGTGGGCGCCGGTGTTGCCGCGGCTGATGGCCGCCGGAAAGCCCGCAGCCCCACGGGCTGTGGGGCCACGCGAGCGGCTGCCAAAGAGCTTTCCAACGAGGCACGGCTTTCCCTCCTGGCTCTTCGGGCGTGGGAGCTGTCGCGAGAGCCGCGGCCCTACCAGAAAATGCTTTGCAGGCTGGCGCGGCGGTGCCACGTGGGCGCCGGTGTCGCCGAGGCTGACGGCCGCCGGAAAGCCCGCAGCCCCACGGGCTGTGGGGCCACACGAGCGGCTGCCAAAGAGCTTTCCAACGAGGCACGGCTTTCCCTCCTGGCTCTTCGGGCGTGGGAGCTGTTGCCAGAGCCGCGGCCCTACCGGAAAATGCTTCGCAGGCTGGCGCGGCGGCGCCACGTGGTCGCAGGTGTCGCCGAAGCTGACGGCCGCCGGAAAGCCCGCAGTCCCACGGGCTGTGGGGCCACGCGAGCGGCTGCCAAAGAGCTTTCCAACGAGGCACGGCTTTCCCTCCTGGCTCTTCGGGTGTGGGAGCTGTCGCCAGAGCCGCGGCCCTACCGGAAAATGCTTCGCAGGCTGGCGCGGCGGCGCCACGTGGGCGCCGGTGTCGCCGAGGCTGACGGCCGCCGGAAAGCCCGCAGCCCCACGGGCTGTGGGGCCACGCGAGCGGCTGCCAAAGAGCTTTCCAAGGAGGCACGGCTTTCCCTCCTGGCTCTTCGGGCGTGGGAGCTGTCGCCCGAGCCACGGCCCTACCGGAAAATGCTTCGCAGGCTGGCGCGGCGGCACCACGTAGGCACCGGTGTCGCCGAGGCTGACGGCCGCCGGAAAGCCCGCAGCCCCACGGGCTGTGGGGCCACGCGAGCGGCTGCCAAAGAGCTTTCCAACGAGGCACGACTTTCCCTCCTGGCTCTTCGGGCGTGGGAGCTGTCGCCAGAGCCGCGGCCCTACCGGAAAATGCTTTGCAGGCTGGCGCACCGGCGCCACGTGGTCGCAGGTGTCGCCGAGGCTGACGGCCGCCGGAAAGCCCGCAACCCCACGGGCTGTGGGGCCACGCGAGCGGCTGCCAAAGAGCTTTCCAACGAGGCACGGCTTTCCCTCCTGGCTCTTCGGGCGTGGGAGCTGTCGCCAGAGCCGCGGCCCTACCGGAAAATGCTTTGCAGGCTGGCGTGGCGGCGCCACGTGAGCACTGGTGTCGCCGAGGCTGACGGCCGCCGGAAAGCCCGCAGCCCCACGGGCTGTGGGGCCACGCGAGCGGCTGCCAAAGAGCTTTCCAACGAGGCACGGCTTTCCCTCCTGGCTCTTCGGGCGTGGGAGCTGTTGCCAGAGCCGCAGCCCTACCGGAAAATGCTTCGCAGGCTGGCGCGGCGGCGCCACGTGGTCGCAGGTGTCGCCGAAGCTGACGGCCGCCGGAAAGCCCGCAGCCCCACGGGCTGTGGGGCCACGCGAGCAGCTGCCAAAGAGCTTTCCAACGAGGCACGGCTTTCCCTCCTGGCTCTTCGGGTGTGGGAGCTGTCGCCAGAGACGCGGCCCTACCGGAAAATGCTTCACAGGCTGGCGCGGTGGCGACACGTGGGCGCCGGTGTCGCCGAGGCTGACGGCCGCCGGAAAGCCCGCAGCCCCACGGGCTCTGGGCCCACGCGAGCGGCTGCCAAAGAGCTTTCCAAGGAGGCACGGCTTTCCCTCCTGGCTCTTCGGGCGTGGGAGCTGTCGCCAGAGCCGCGGCCCTACCGGAAAATGCTTCGCAGGCTGGCACGGCAGCGCCACATGGGCGCCGGTGTCGCCAAGGCTGACGGCCACCGGAAAGCCCGCAGCCCCACGGGCTGTGGGGCCACGCCAGCGGCTGCCAAAGGGTTTTCCAACGAGGCACGGCTTTCCCTCCTGGCTCTTCGGGCGTGGGAGCTGTCGCCAGAGCCGCGGCCCTACCGGAAAATGCTTCACAGGCTGGCGCGGCGGCGCCACGTGGGCGCCGGTGTCGTCGAGGCTGACGGCCGCCGGAAAGCCCGCAGCCCCACGGGCTGTGGGGCCACGCGAGCGGCTGCCAAAGAGCTTTCCAACGAGGCACGGCTTTCCCTCCTGGCTCTTCGGGCGTGGGAGCTGTCGCCAGAGCCGCGGCCCTACCGGAAAATGCTTTGCAGGCTGGCGCACCGGCGCCACGTGGTCGCAGGTGTCGCCGAGGCTGACGGCCGCCGGAAAGCCCGCAACCCCACGGGCTGTGGGGCCACGCGAGCGGCTGCCAAAGAGCTTTCCAACGAGGCAGGGCTTTCCCTCCTGGCTCTTCGGGCGTGGGAGCTGTCGCCAGAGCCGCGGCCCTACCGGAAAATGCTTTGCAGGCTGGCGTGGCGGCGCCACGTCTGCACTTGTGTCGCCGAGGCTGACGGCCGCCGGAAAGCCCGCAGCCCCACGGGCTGTGGGGCCACGCCAGCGGCTGCCAAAGAGCTTTCCAACGAGGCACGGCTTTCCCTCCTGGCTCTTCGGGCGTGGGAGCTGTTGCCAGAGCCGCAGCCCTACCGGAAAATGCTTCGCAGGCTGGCGCGGCGGCGCCACGTGGTCGCAGGTGTCGCCGAAGCTGACGGCCGCCGGAAAGCCCGCAGCCCCACGGGCTGTGGGGCCACGCGAGCAGCTGCCAAAGAGCTTTCCAACGAGGCACGGCTTTCCCTCCTGGCTCTTCGGGTGTGGGAGCTGTCGCCAGAGACGCGGCCCTACCGGAAAATGCTTCGCAGGCTGGCGCGGCGGCGCCACGTGGGCGCCGGTGTCGCCGAGGCTGACGGCCGCCGGAAAGCCCGCAGCCCCACGGGCTGTGGGGCCACGTGAGTGGCTGCCAAAGAGCTTTCCAAGGAGGCACGGCTTTCCCTCCTGGCTCTTCGGGCGTGGGAGCTGTCGCCAGAGCCGCGGCCCTACCGGAAAATGCTTCACAGGCTGGCGCGGCGGCGCCACGTGGGCGCCGGTGTCGCCGAGGCTGACGGCCTCCGGAAAGCCCGCAGCCCCACGGGCTCTGGGCCCACGCGAGCGGCTGCCAAAGAGCTTTCCAACGAGGCACGGCTTTCCCTCCTGGCTCTTCGGGCGTGGGAGCTGTCGCCAGAGCCGCGGCCCTACCGGAAAATGCTTCGCAGGCTGGCGCGGCGGCGCCACGTGGGCGCCGGTGTCGTCGAGGCTGACGGCCGCCGGAAAGCCCGCAGCCCCACGGGCTGTGGGGCCACGCGAGCGGCTGCCAAAGAGCTTTCCAACGAGGCACGGCTTTCCCTCCTGGCTCTTCGGGCGTGGGAGCTGTCGCCAGAGCCGCGGCCCTACCGGAAAATGCTTTGCAGGCTGGCGCACCGGCGCCACGTGGTCGCAGGTGTCGCCGAGGCTGACGGCCGCCGGAAAGCCCGCAACCCCACGGGCTGTGGGGCCACGCGAGCGGCTGCCAAAGAGCTTTCCAACGAGGCAGGGCTTTCCCTCCTGGCTCTTCGGGCGTGGGAGCTGTCGCCAGAGCCGCGGCCCTACCGGAAAATGCTTTGCAGGCTGGCGTGGCGGCGCCACGTCTGCACTTGTGTCGCCGAGGCTGACGGCCGCCGGAAAGCCCGCAGCCCCACGGGCTGTGGGGCCACGCCAGCGGCTGCCAAAGAGCTTTCCAACGAGGCACGGCTTTCCCTCCTGGCTCTTCGGGCGTGGGAGCTGTTGCCAGAGCCGCAGCCCTACCGGAAAATGCTTCGCAGGCTGGCGCGGCGGCGCCACGTGGTCGCAGGTGTCGCCGAAGCTGACGGCCGCCGGAAAGCCCGCAGCCCCACGGGCTGTGGGGCCACGCGAGCAGCTGCCAAAGAGCTTTCCAACGAGGCACGGCTTTCCCTCCTGGCTCTTCGGGTGTGGGAGCTGTCGCCAGAGACGCGGCCCTACCGGAAAATGCTTCGCAGGCTGGCGCGGCGGCGCCACGTGGGCGCCGGTGTCGCCGAGGCTGACGGCCGCCGGAAAGCCCGCAGCCCCACGGGCTGTGGGGCCACGTGAGTGGCTGCCAAAGAGCTTTCCAAGGAGGCACGGCTTTCCCTCCTGGCTCTTCGGGCGTGGGAGCTGTCGCCAGAGCCGCGGCCCTACCGGAAAATGCTTCACAGGCTAGCGCGGCGGCGCCACGTGGGCGCCGGTGTCGCCGAGGCTGACGGCCTCCGGAAAGCCCGCAGCCCCACGGGCTCTGGGCCCACGCGAGCGGCTGCCAAAGAGCTTTCCAACGAGGCACGGCTTTCCCTCCTGGCTCTTCGGGCGTGGGAGCTGTCGCCAGAGCCGCGGCCCTACCGGAAAATGCTTCGCAGGCTGGCGCGGCGGCGCCACATGGGCGCCGGTGTCGCCAAGGCTGACGGCCGCCGGAAAGCCCGCAGCCCCACGGGCTGTGGGGCCACGCCAGCGGCTGCCAAAGGGTTTTCCAACGAGGCACGGCTTTCCCTCCTGGCTCTTCGGGCGTGGGAGCTGTCGCCAGAGCTGCGGCCCTACCGGAAAATTCTTCGCAGGCTGGCGCGGCGGCGCCACGTGGGCGCCGGTGTCGCCGAGGCTGACGGCCGCCGGAAAGCCCGCAGCCCCACGGGCTGTGGGGCCACGCGAGCGGCTGCCAAAGAGCTTTCCAACGAGGCACGGCTTTCCCTCCTGGCTCTTCGGGCGTGGGAGCTGTCGCCAGAGCCGCGGCCCTACCGGAAAATACTTAGCAGGCTGGCGCGGCCGCGCCACGTGGGAGCCGGAGGCGCCGAGGCTGATGGCCGCCGGAAAGCCCGCATTCCCAAGGGCTGTGGGGCCACGCGAGCGGCTGCCAAAGAGCTTTCCAACGAGGCACAGCTTTCCCTCCTGGCTCTTCGGGCGTGGGAGCTGTCGCCAGAGCCGTGGCCCTACCGGAAAATGCTTCGCAGGCTGGCGCGGCGGCGCCACGTGGGCGCCGGTGTCACCGAGGCTGATGGCCGCCGGAAAGCCCGCAGCCCCACAGGCTGTGGGGCCACGCGAGCGGCTGCCAAAGTGCTTTCCAAGGAGGCACGTCTTTCCCTCCTGGCTCTTTGGGCGTGGGAGCTGCCGCCAGAGCCGAAGCCCTACCGGAAAATGCTTCACAGGCTGGCGCGGCGGCGACACGTGGGCGCCGGTGTCGCCGAGGCTGACGGCCGCCGGAAAGCCCGCAGCCCCACGGGCTGTGGGGCCACGCGAGCGGCTGACAAAGAACTTTCCAAGGAGGCACGGCTTTCCCTCCTGGCTCTTCGGGCGTGGGAGTTGTCGCCAGAGCCGCGGCCCTACTGGAAAATGCTTCCCAGGCTGGCGCGGTGGCGACACGTGGGCGCCAGTGTCACCGAGGCTGACGGCCGCCGGAAAGCCCGCAGCCCCACGGGCTGTGGGGCCACGCGAGCGGCTGCCAAAGAGCTTTCCAACGAGGCACGGCTTTCCCTCCTGGCTCTTCGGGCGTGGGAGCTGTCGCCAGAGCCGCGGCCCTACCGGAAAATACTTCGCAGGCTGGCGTGGCCGCGCCACGTGGGAGCCGGAGGCGCCGAGGCTGATGGCCGCCGGAAAGCCCGCATCCCCACGGGTTGTGGGGCCACGCGAGCGGCTGCCAAAGAGCTTTCCAACGAGGCACAGCTTTCCCTCCTGGCTCTTCGGGCGTGGGAGCTGTCGCCAGAGCCGCGGCCCTACCGGAAAATGCTTTGCAGGCTGGCGCGGCGGCGCCACGTGGGCGCCGGTGTCACCGAGGCTGATGGCCGCCGGAAAGCCCGCAGCCCCACAGGCTGTGGGGCCACGCTAGCGGCTGCCAAAGAGCTTTCCAAGGAGGCACGGCTTTCCCTCCTGGCTCTTCGGGCGTGGGAGCTGTCGCCAGAGACGCGGCCCTACCGGAAAATGCTTTGCAGGCTGGCGCTGCGGCGACACGTGGGCGCTGGTGTCGCAGAGGCCGACAGCCGCCGGAAAGCCCGCAGCCCCATGGGCTGTGGGGCCACGCGAGCGGCTGCCAAAGAGCTTTCCAAGGAGGCACGGCTTTCCCTCCTGGCTCTTCGGGCGTGGGAGCTGTCGCCAGAGCCGCGGCCCTACCGGAAAATGCTTCACAGGCTGGCGCGGAGGTGCCACGTGGGCGCCGGTGTCGCCGAGGCTGACGGCCGCCGGAAAGCCCGCAGCCCCACGGGCTGCGGGTCCAGGCGAGCGGCTGTCAAAGAGCTTTCCAACGAGGCACGGCTTTCCCTCCTGGCTCTTCGGGCGTGGGAGCTGTCGCCAGAGCCGCGGCCCTACCGGAAAATGCTTCGCAGGCTGGCGCGGCGGCTCCACGTGGGCGCCAGTGTCGCCGAGGCTGACGGCCGCCGGAAAGCCCGCAGCCCCACGGGCTGTGGGGCCAGGCAAGTGGCTGCCAAAGAGCTTTCCAATGAGGCACGGCTTTCCCTCCTGGCTCTTCGGGCGTGGGAGCTGTCGCCAGAGCCGCGGCCCTACCGGAAAATGCTTCACAGGCTGGCGCAGCGGCTCCACGTGGGCGCCGGTGTCGCCGAGGCTGACGGCCACCGGAAAGCCCGCAGCTCCACGGGCTGTGGGGCCACACGAGCGGCTGCCAAAGTGCTTTCCAAGGAGCCACGGCTTTCCCTCCTGGCTCTTCGGGCATGGGAGCTGTCGCCAGAGCTGCGGCCCTACCGGAAAATTCTTCGCAGGCTGGCGTGGCGGCGCCACATGGGCGCAGGTGTTGCCGAGGCTGACGGCCGCCGGAAAGCCCGCAGCCCCATGGGCTGTGGGGCTATGCGAGCGGCTGCCAAAGAGCTTTCCAAGGAGGCACGGCTTTCCCTCCTGGCTCTTCGGGCGTGGGAGCTGTCGCCAGAGCCGCGGCCCTACCGGAAAATGCTTCGCAGGC
The DNA here is from genome assembly GCF_028500815.1 of Rissa tridactyla. Lineage (NCBI taxonomy): Eukaryota > Metazoa > Chordata > Aves > Charadriiformes > Laridae > Rissa > Rissa tridactyla. The sequence continues at coordinate 83,260 of NW_026529596.1, forward strand.
TGGCGCACCGGCGCCACGTGGGCGCCGGTGTCGCCGAGGCTGACGGCCGCCGGAAAGCCCGCAGCCCCACGGGCTCTGGGGCCACGCGAGCGGCTGCCAAAGAGCTTTCCAACGAGGCACGGCTTTCCCTCCTGGCTCTTCGGGCGTGGGAGCTGTCGCCAGAGCTGCCGCCCTACCGGAAAATGCTTCGCAGGCTGGCGTGGCGGCGCCACGTGGGCGCCGGTGTTGCCGCGGCTGATGGCCGCCGGAAAGCCCGCAGCCCCACGGGCTGTGGGGCCACGCGAGCGGCTGCCAAAGAGCTTTCCAACGAGGCACGGCTTTCCCTCCTGGCTCTTCGGGCGTGCGAGCTGTCGCCAGAGCCGCGGCCCTACCGGAAAATGCTTTGCAGGCTGGCGCTGCGGCGACACGTGGGCGCTGGTGTCGCAGAGGCCGACGGCCGCCGGAAAGCCCGCAGCCCCATGGGCTGTGGGGCCACGCGAGCGGCTGCCAAAGAGCTTTCCAAGGAGGCACGGCTTTTCCTCCTGGCTCTTCGGGCGTGGGAGCTGTCGCCACAGCCGCGGCCCTACTGGAAAATGCTTCGCAGGCTGGCGCGGCGGCGCCATCTGGGCGCTGATGTCGCCGAGGCTGACGGCCTCCGGAAAGCCTGCAGCCCCACGGGCTGTGGGGCCACGCGAGCTGCTGCCAAAGAGCTTTCCAACGAGGCACGGCTTTCCCTCCTGGCTCTTCGGGCGTGGGAGCTGTCGCCAGAGCCGCAGCCCTACCGGAAAATGCTTCACAGGCTGGCGCGGAGGTGCCACGTGGGCGCCGGTGTCGCCGAGGCTGACGGCCGCCGGAAAGCCCGCAGCCCCACGGGCTGCGGGTCCAGGCGAGCGGCTGTCAAAGAGCTTTCCAACGAGGCACGGCTTTCCCTCCTGGCTCTTCGGGCGTGGGAGCTGTCGCCAGAGCCGCGGCCCTACCGGAAAATGCTTCGCAGGCTGGCGCGGCGGCTCCACGTGGGCGCCAGTGTCGCCGAGGCTGACGGCCGCCGGAAAGCCCGCAGCCCCACGGGCTGTGGGGCCAGGCAAGTGGCTGCCAAAGAGCTTTCCAATGAGGCACGGCTTTCCCTCCTGGCTCTTCGGGTGTGGGAGCTGTCGCCAGAGCCGCGGCCCTACCGGAAAATGCTTCACAGGCTGGCGCAGCGGCTCCACGTGGGCGCCGGTGTCGCCGAGGCTGACGGCCACCGGAAAGCCCGCAGCCCCACGGGCTGTGGGGCCACACGAGCGGCTGCCAAAGAGCTTTCCAAGGAGCCACGGCTTTCCCTCCTGGCTCTTCGGGCGTGGGAGCTGTCGCCAGAGCTGCGGCCCTACCGGAAAATTCTTCGCAGGCTGGCGTGGCGGCGCCACATGGGCGCAGGTGTTGCCGAGGCTGACGGCCGCCGGAAAGCCCGCAGCCCCATGGGCTGTGGGGCTATGCGAGCGGCTGCCAAAGAGCTTTCCAACGAGGCACGGCTTTCCCTCCTGGCTCTTCGGGCATGGGAGCTGTCGCCAGAGCCGCGGCCCTACCGGAAAATGCTTCACAGGCTGGCGCGGCGACGCCACGTGGGCGCCGGTGTCGCCGAGGCTGACGGCCGCCGGAAAGCCCGCAGCCCCATGGGCTGTGGGGCCACGCGAGCGGCTGCCAAAGAGCTTTCCAAGGAGGCACGGCTTTCCCTCCTGGCTCTTCGGGCGTGGGAGCTGTCGCCAGAGCCGCGGCCCTACCGGAAAATGCTTCGCAGGCTGGCGCACCGGCGCCACGTGGGCGCCGGTGTCGCCGAGGCTGACGGCCGCCGGAAAGCCCGCAGCCCCACGGGCTGTGGGGCCACGCGAGCGGCTGCCAAAGAGCTTTCCAAGGAGGCACGGCTTTCCCTCCTGGCTCTTCGGGCGTGGGAGCTGTCGCCAGAGCCGCGGCACTACCGGAAAATGCTTCGCAGGCTGGCGCGGCGGCGCCACGTGGGCGCCGGTGTCGCCGAGGCTGACGGCCGCCGAAAAGCCCGCAGCCCCACGGGCTGTGGGGCCACGCCAGCGGCTGCCAAAGAGCTTTCCAACGAGGCACGGCTTTCCCTCCTGGCTCTTCGGGCGTGGGAGCTGTCGCCAGAGCCGCGGCCCTACCGGAAAATGCTTCGCAGGCTGGCGCGGCGGCGCCACGTGGGCGCAGGTGTCGCCAAGGCTGACGGCCGCCGGAAAGCCCGCAGCCCTACGGGCTGTGGGGCCACGCGAGCGGCTGCCAAAGAGCTTTCCAAGGAGGCACGGCTTTCCCTCCTGGCTCTTCGGGCGTGGGAGCTGCCACCAGAGCCGCGGCCCTACCGGAAAATGCTTCACAGGCTGGCGCGGCAGCGACACGTGGGCGCTGGTGTCGCAGAGGCCGACGGCCGCCGGAAAGCCCGCAGCCCCATGGGCTGTGGGGCCACGCGAGCGGCTGCCAAAGAGCTTTCCAAGGAGGCACGGCTTTCCCTCCTGGCTCTTCGGGCGTGGGAGCTGTCGCCACAGCCGCGGCCCTACCGGAAAATGCTTTGCAGGCTGGCGCGGCGGCGCCACGTGGGCGCCGGTGTCACCGAGGCTGATGGCCGCCGGAAATCCCGCAGCACCACAGGCTGTGGGGCCACGCGAGCGGCTGCCAAAGTGCTTTCCAAAGAGGCACAGCTTTCCCTCCTGGCTCTTCGGGCGTGGGAGCTCTCGCCAGAGCCGCGGCCCTACCGGAAAATGCTTCACAGGCTGGCGCGGCGGCGCCACGTGGGCGCCGGTGTCGCCGAGGCTGACGGCCGCCGGAAAGCCCGCAGCCCCACGGGCTGTGGGGCCACGCGAGCGGCTGCCAAAGAGCTTTCCAAGGAGGCACGGCTTTCCCTCCTGGCTCTTCGGGCGTGGGAGCTGTTGCCAGAGCCGCGGCCGTACCGCAAAATGCTTCGCAGGCTGGCGCGGCGGCTCCACGTGGGCGCCGGTGTCGCCGAGGCTGACGCCTACCGGAGAGCCCGCAGCCCCACGGGCTGTGGGGCCACGCGAGCAGCTGCCAAAGAGCTTTCCAAGGAGGCACGGCTTTCCCTCCTGGCTCTTCGGGCGTGGGAGCTGTCGCCAGAGCCGCGGCCCTACCGGAAAATGCTTCGCAGGCTGGCGCGGCGGCGCCACGTGGGCGTTGGTGTCGCCGAGGCTGACGGCCGCCGGAAAGCCCGCAGCCCCACGGGCTGTGGGGCCATGCGAGCGGCGGCCAAAGAGCTTTCCAACGAGGCACGGCTTTCCCTTCTGGCTCTTCGGGCGTGGGAGCTGTCGCCAGAGCCACGGCCCTACCGGAAAATGCTTCGCAGGCTGGCGCGGCGGCGCCACGTGGTCACAGGTGTCGCCGAGGCTGACGGCCGCCGGAAAGCCCGCAGCCCCACGGGCTGTGGGGCCACGCGAGGGGCTGCCAAAGAGCTTTCCTACGAGGCACGGCTTTCCCTCCTGGCTCTTTGGGCGTGGGAGCTGTCGCCAGAGCCACGGCCCTACCGGAAAATGCTTCGCAGGCTGGCGCGGCGGCGCCACGTGGTCGCAGGTGTCGCCGAGGCTGACGGCCGCCGGAAAGCCCGCAGCCCCACGGGCTGTGGCGCCACGCGAGCGGCTGCCAAAGAGCTTTCCAACGAGGCACGGCTTTCCCTCCTGGCTCTTCGGGCGTGGGAGCTGTTGCCAGAGCCGCGGCCCCACCGGAAAATGCTTCGCAGGCTGGCGCGGCGGCGCCACCTCGTCGCAGGTGTCGCCGAGGCTGACGGCCGCCGGAAAGCCCGCAGCCCCACGGGCTGTGGGGCCACGCGAGCGGCTGCCAAAGAGCTTTCCAAGGAGGCACGGCTTTCCCTCCTGGCTCTTCGGGCGTGGGAGCTGTCGCCAGAGCCGCGGCCCTACCGGAAAATGCTTCGCAGGTTGGCGCGGTGGCGCCACATGGGCGCCGGTGTTGCCGAGGCTGACGGCCGCCGGAAAGCCCGCAGCCCCACGGGCTGTGGGGCCACGCGAGCAGCTGCCAAAGAGCTTTCCAACGAGGCACGGCTTTCCCTCCTGGCTCTTCGAGCGTAGGAGCTGTCGCCAGAGCTGCGGCCCTACCGGAAAATGCTTCGCAGGCTGGTGCGGCGGCGACACATGGGCGCCGGTGTCGCCGAGGCTGATGGCCGCCGGAAAGCCCGCAGCCCCACGGGCTGTGGGGCCACGCGAGCGGCTGCCAAAGAGCTTTCCAACGAGGCACGGCTTTCCCTCCTGGCTCTTCGGGCGTGGGAGCTGTCGCCAGAGCCGCGGCACTACCGGAAAATGCTTCGCAGGCTGGCGCGGCGGCGCCACGTGGGCGCCGGTGTCGCCGAGGCTGACGGCCGCCGAAAAGCCCGCAGCCCCACGGGCTGTGGGGCCACGCCAGCGGCTGCCAAAGAGCTTTCCAACGAGGCACGGCTTTCCCTCCTGGCTCTTCGGGCGTGGGAGCTGTCGCCAGAGCCGCGGCCCTACCGGAAAATGCTTCACAGGCTGGCGTGGCGGCGCCACCTTGGCGCCGGTGTCGCCGAGGCTGACGGCCGTCGGAAAGCCCGCAGCCCCACGGGCTGTGGGGCCACGTGAGCGGCTGCCAAAGAGCTTTCCAACGAGGCACGGCTTTCCCTCCTGGCTCTTCGGGTGTGGGAGCTGTCGCCAGAGCCGCGGCCCTACCGGAAAATGCTTCGCAGGCTGGCGCGGCGGCGCCACGTGGGCGCCGGTGTCGCCGAAGCTGACGGCCGCCGGAAAGCCTGCAGCCCCACGGGCTGTGGGGCCACGCGAGCGGCTGCCAAAGAGCTTTCCAAGGAGGCACGGCTTTCCCTCCTGGCTCTTCGGGCGTGGGAGCTGTCGCCAGAGCCGCGGCCCTACCGGAAAATGCTTCGCAGGCTGGCGCGGCGGCTCCACGTGGGCGCCGGTGTCGCCGAGGCTGACGCCTACCGGAAAGCCCACAGCCCCACGGGCTGTGGCGCCACGCGAGCGGCTGCCAAAGAGCTTTCCAACGAGGCACGGCTTTCCGTCCTGGCTCTTCGGGCGTGGGAGCTGTCGCCAGAGACGCGGCCCTACCAGAAAATACTTTGCAGGCTGGCGCTGCGGCGCCACGTGGGCGCTCGTGTCGCAGAGGCTGACGGCCGCTGGAAAGCCCGCAGCCCCATGGGCTGTGGGGCCACGCGAGCGGCTGCCAAAGAGCTTTCCAACGAGGCACGGCTTTCCCTCCTGGCTCTTCGGGCGTGGGAGCTGTCGCCAGAGCCGCGGCCCTACCGGAAAATGCTTCGCAGGCTGGCGCGGCGGCTCCATGTGGTCGCCGGTGTCGCCGAGGCTGAGGCCTACCGGAAAGCCCGCAGCCCCACGGGCTGTGGGGCCACGCGAGCGGCTGCCAAAGAACTTTCCAAGGAAGCACGGCTTTCCCTCCTGGCTCTTCGGGCGTGGGAGTTGTCGCCAGAGCCGCGGCCCTACTGGAAAATGCTTCACAGGCTGGCGCGGTGGCGCCACGTGGGCGCCGGTGTCGCCGAGGCTGACGGCCGCCGGAAAGCCCGCAGCCCCACGGGCTGTGGGGCCACGCGAGCGGCTGCCAAAGAGCTTTCCAATGAGGCACGGCTTTCCCTCCTGGCTCTTCGGGCGTGGGAGCTGTCGCCAGAGCCGCGGCCCTACCGGAAATGCTTCGCAGGCTGCCGTGGCCGCGCCACGTGGGCGCCGGTGTCGCCGAGGCTGATGGCCGCCGGAAAGCCCGCAGCCCCACGGGCTGTGGGGCCACGCGAGGGGCTGCCAAAGAGCTTTCCTACGAGGCACGGCTTTCCCTCCTGGCTCTTTGGGCGTGGGAGCTGTCGCCAGAGCCACGGCCCTACCGGAAAATGCTTCGCAGGCTGGCGCGGCGGCGCCACGTGGTCGCAGGTGTCGCCGAGGCTGACGGCCGCCGGAAAGCCCGCAGCCCCACGGGCTGTGGCGCCACGCGAGCGGCTGCCAAAGAGCTTTCCAACGAGGCACGGCTTTCCCTCCTGGCTCTTCGGGCGTGGGAGCTGTTGCCAGAGCCGCGGCCCCACCGGAAAATGCTTCGCAGGCTGGCGCGGCGGCGCCACCTCGTCGCAGGTGTCGCCGAGGCTGACGGCCGCCGGAAAGCCCGCAGCCCCACGGGCTGTGGGGCCACGCGAGCGGCTGCCAAAGAGCTTTCCAAGGAGGCACGGCTTTCCCTCCTGGCTCTTCGGGCGTGGGAGCTGTCGCCAGAGCCGCGGCCCTACCGGAAAATGCTTCGCAGGTTGGCGCGGTGGCGCCACATGGGCGCCGGTGTTGCCGAGGCTGACGGCCGCCGGAAAGCCCGCAGCCCCACGGGCTGTGGGGCCACGCGAGCAGCTGCCAAAGAGCTTTCCAACGAGGCACGGCTTTCCCTCCTGGCTCTTCGAGCGTAGGAGCTGTCGCCAGAGCTGCGGCCCTACCGGAAAATGCTTCGCAGGCTGGTGCGGCGGCGACACATGGGCGCCGGTGTCGCCGAGGCTGATGGCCGCCGGAAAGCCCGCAGCCCCACGGGCTGTGGGGCCACGCGAGCGGCTGCCAAAGAGCTTTCCAAGGAGGCACGGCTTTCCCTCCTGGCTCTTCGGGCGTGGGAGCTGTCGCCAGAGCCGCGGCACTACCGGAAAATGCTTCGCAGGCTGGCGCGGCGGCGCCACGTGGGCGCCGGTGTCGCCGAGGCTGACGGCCGCCGAAAAGCCCGCAGCCCCACGGGCTGTGGGGCCACGCCAGCGGCTGCCAAAGAGCTTTCCAACGAGGCACGGCTTTCCCTCCTGGCTCTTCGGGCGTGGGAGCTGTCGCCAGAGCCGCGGCCCTACCGGAAAATGCTTCACAGGCTGGCGTGGCGGCGCCACCTTGGCGCCGGTGTCGCCGAGGCTGACGGCCGTTGGAAAGCCCGCAGCCCCACGGGCTGTGGGGCCACGTGAGCGGCTGCCAAAGAGCTTTCCAACGAGGCACGGCTTTCCCTCCTGGCTCTTCGGGTGTGGGAGCTGTCGCCAGAGCCGCGGCCCTACCGGAAAATGCTTCGCAGGCTGGCGCGGCGGCGCCACGTGGGCGCCGGTGTCGCCGAAGCTGACGGCCGCCGGAAAGCCTGCAGCCCCACGGGCTGTGGGGCCACGCGAGCGGCTGCCAAAGAGCTTTCCAAGGAGGCACGGCTTTCCCTCCTGGCTCTTCGGGCGTGGGAGCTGTCGCCAGAGCCGCGGCCCTACCGGAAAATGCTTCGCAGGCTGGCGCGGCGGCTCCACGTGGGCGCCGGTGTCGCCGAGGCTGACGCCTACCGGAAAGCCCACAGCCCCACGGGCTGTGGCGCCACGCGAGCGGCTGCCAAAGAGCTTTCCAACGAGGCACGGCTTTCCGTCCTGGCTCTTCGGGCGTGGGAGCTGTCGCCAGAGACGCGGCCCTACCGGAAAATACTTTGCAGGCTGGCGCTGCGGCGCCACGTGGGCGCTCGTGTCGCAGAGGCTGACGGCCGCTGGAAAGCCCGCAGCCCCATGGGCTGTGGGGCCACGCGAGCGGCTGCCAAAGAGCTTTCCAACGAGGCACGGCTTTCCCTCCTGGCTCTTCGGGCGTGGGAGCTGTCGCCAGAGCCGCGGCCCTACCGGAAAATGCTTCGCAGGCTGGCGCGGCGGCTCCATGTGGTCGCCGGTGTCGCCGAGGCTGAGGCCTACCGGAAAGCCCGCAGCCCCACGGGCTGTGGGGCCACGCGAGCGGCTGCCAAAGAACTTTCCAAGGAAGCACGGCTTTCCCTCCTGGCTCTTCGGGCGTGGGAGTTGTCGCCAGAGCCGCGGCCCTACTGGAAAATGCTTCACAGGCTGCGCGGTGGCGCCACGTGGGCGCCGGTGTCGCCGAGGCTGACGGCCGCCGGAAAGCCCGCAGCCCACGGGCTGTGGGGCCACGCGAGCGGCTGCCAAAGAGCTTTCCAATGAGGCACGGCTTTCCCTCCTGGCTCTTCGGGCGTGGGAGCTGTCGCCAGAGCCGCGGCCCTACCGGAAAATGCTTCGCAGGCTGCCGTGGCCGCGCCACGTGGGCGCCGGTGTCGCCGAGGCTGATGGCCGCCGGAAAGCCCGCAGCCCCACGGGCTGTGGGGCCACGCGAGCGGCTGCCAAAGAGCTTTCCAAGGAGGCACGGCTTTCCCTCCTGGCTCTTCGGGCATGGGAGCTGTCGCCAGAGCCGCGGCCCTACTGGAAAATGCTTCGCAGGCTGGCGCGGCCGCGACACGTGGGCGCCGGTGTCACCAAGGCTGATGGCCGCCGGAAAGCCAGCCGCCCCACAGGCTGTGGGGCCACGCGAGCGGC